>NC_092090.1:17294994-17361425 GCF_045679555.1 Salvelinus alpinus
CACCCAGTCTCTCAATGGGACAAGGCTCTATGTTGGCTTAGCCACCCAGTCTCTCAATGGGACAAGGCTCTATGTTGGCTTAGCCACCCAGTCTCTCAATGGGACAAGGCTCTATGTTGGACTCTTATTCTGGGAGTCCTCAGCCATTCATCCATTGGACAAGAAGGGATGGCATGTGGCTTAGGCTCTAATGGACTGTTCAGTGCGTTCAGAGGACTGTTTCACTGTTAGTCTACACCTGTTGTTTACGAAGCATGTGACCTATACACATTTGATTTGAACCTCTTTGTTGGTTGTTGTTGTTGCAGTAATTACATGCATCTTTACATATTCTGTGTGTTCTATTTGATTAGATTAGATTTATTAGGATCCCCATTAGCCGATGCCAATGGCGACAGCTATTCTTATATGGGGTCCGACACATAACGAAAAGACAAGAATTTACAATTTACATATATTTAAAACATTAACATGTAGTGTGTGTGTGTGTGTGTGTGTGTGTGTGTGTGTGTGTGTGTGTGTGTGTGTGTGTGTGTGTGTGTGTGTGTGTGTGTGTGTGTGTGTGTGTGTGTGTGTGTGTGTGTGTGTGTGTGTGTGTGTGTGTGTGTTCATCTATCAGTTACACATGTCAGTACATACACACAACAAGTAGGTCACATGGGGGAGAGGCGTCACCCCGTGAAGTGTTGCTTTATTTGTTTTTTGAAACCAGGTTTGCTGTTCACTTGCGCTATATGAGATAGGAGAGCCATGCACTCATGGCTCTGTATAATACTGTACGTTTCTTTGAATTTGTTCTGGACTTGGGGTCTGTGAAAAGACCCCTGGTTGCATGTCTAGTGGGGTGAATGTGTGTCGGTGCTGTGTGTAAATTGACTATTCAAATAATGTGGAACGTACAACACATTGTTTCTTATAAAAAGAAGTGACACAGTCAGTCTCTCCTCAACTATTATCCAAGACAGACTGTCAAGCACAGTATTAATATTAGCCCTCTGATTACAATGAAGAGCAAGACGTGACGCTCTGTTCTGGAACAGCTGCATCTTAACTAGGTCCTTCTTTGCAGTACTTGACCGTATGACTGGACAATAACCAAGATAAGATAAAACTAGAGCCTGCAGGAGTTGCTTTGTGGAGTGTGGTGTCAAAAAAAGCAGAGCGTCTCTTTATTACGGACAGACCTCTCCCCATCTTTACAACCATTGAATTTAGTTTTAGAGATGTTCAGGACCAGGTTATTACTGACTACCCATTCCAAAACTGACTGCAACTCTTTGTTAAGTGTTTCAATGACTTCATTAGCTGTGGTTGCTGACGCGTATTTGGTTGAATCATCAGCATACATGGACACACATGCTTTGTTTAATGCCAGTGGCAGGTCTTTTGTAAAAATAGATAAGAGTAAAGGGCCTAGAGAGCTGCCCTGCGGTACACCACACTTTACATGTTTGACATTAGAGAAGCTTCCATTAAAGAAAACCCTTTGAGTTCTATTAGATAACTTTTTTTAGAGCTTTCTCAACAACAGGTAATGGTCAATAATATCAAAGGCTGCACTGAAATCTAACAGTACAGCTCCCACAATCTTCTTATTATCAATTTATAATTTATTTTAACCAACCGTCAGTCATTTGTGTCAGTGCAGTACATTTTGAGTGCCCTTTTCTATAAGCATGCTGAAAGTCTGTTGTTAATTTGTTTACAGAGAAATAGCATTGTATTTGGTCAAACATAATTTATTCCAACAGTTTGTTAAGAGCTGGCAGCAAGCTGATAGGTCTGCTGTTAGAACCAGTAAAGGCCACTTTACCACTCTTGGGTAGTGGAATGACTTTGGCTTCCCTCCAGGCCTGAGGACAAAGACTTTCTTCTAGGCTCAGATGAAAGATATGACAGATAGGAGTGGCTATAGAGTCAGCTACCATTCTCAGTGTCAGGAGGTTTGTCATTATTGATCGATAACAATAATTTTTTCACCTCTCCCACACTTCAAACTTACAATGCTCATCTTTCATGATTCATTTTTTTATACAATTGCTCACTGTTCGTTGTTGGCATTTCCTGCCTAAGTTTGACTACTTTATTCGTGTGTGTGTGTGTTTTCGTCCTTATTCTGGACCCTCAGTGTGGAGTAGGTAGGGGCATATGGCAGACGGTGGCTCTCTCCCAGAAACTCAGCCACAGAAACACACTCGCTAGAACAGACATCCAGACCGATCTGATGTAGGGCTGGGCGATATGGCCTAAAAATCATATCTTGATTTATTTATTTTTCTAATTTATGGGCGATTTCATGATATACAGTATATTTTTTTAACGTTTTCTCTAAATAAGCTTTGTTGCACAATTGTAGGTCAAATACACTGCATTTCAAACAGTCAGCAATAATCTAATGAATTCAGCGCTTATAAAATTATATCTAGGCTAAATATAAGCCTTCCGCAACCATAAGACCCACTAATAATTTTAATTTTTGATCAATATAATTTAACCTTTATTGTATGCTATTGCTTGGAACATAAATACATGGGACTATAGATGACATCATAATGAGGTTTTGTTTCCAACATTTGGGCTGTTTTCCTAAAGAAGTTAAATCCGCTATGTGTTTTGTTTCCTTGCCATGATACTAACAAGAATCGTGATACTGGTATGTTCCCGGCCCTACCCGGTACCCCTAACCCTGTCCTGAGAGGTAGTATGGACAACGATGCCTTCTCTGATGGGAGTGACCCCCGACTGTCCCTCTCTGGCCTGAATACTAAACCCTTCATATCTGATTCTCTACCCCCCTCCACCCTGTAACAACCACATGATTTTGGAGGTATAGCAACACGTGACTGTGATAGAGGAAGCTGTATTTAGCTAGTTGGTTAGTCTGGTCTCTCTCAGCCACAGACAGTCTAGACTGGCAGCAGTGGGGCTAGTTGGGCTACACTGGCCGCTCTATCCATTATTAAACACCCACACCCAGCGAGGAAGAGTGATGCACAGGAAGCCTCCTCACACCGCCCAGTGCCACAGTCCACCTGAAACTTTAATCAGGACCTCGGTCCCCTTGCTCATCACACACACCCGTCATTCAGAGCCCCACTAGTTTTGATCCCTACCTTTCTAGCTAAAACTAATAATATATATTATTTTGGGGTGGATGCATGTTTTGCATGTAATGTTGACATTAATACGTGTCACATATCAGTTTGGAAACAATGTACATTTAAAAAAATAATTATTGAGTTAATAAAGCCGCATACAAACTTGGTCTCTTTTTTGCTTTCTTGAGTAAGCCATCTCCAAAATGCTTCAGCCTAGCTCAGTACTTTCTTTGGTGGAGGGGCAGCCAGTGGAAAATACAGAACATAGGGGTTGGTAATGTTCTCTATTTGCGCCGTGATTTCCTCAGTGATCTGTCACTCATGGGGACACTACGTCACCGCCAAATCTAAGGGTAGAGCTCGAAATTCAAGCCCCTTGGGTGCTGCCTGAGAGTTACATTAGAAGTGCCCATCCAAGAAGATTCAACGTCATTGGCCACAGATAAAATTATGTCAAATCACATACAGTTGAAGTCGGAAGTTTACATACACTTAGCTTGGAGTCATTTAAAACTCGTTTTTCAACCACCACAAATTTCTTGTTAACAAACTATAGTTTTGGCAAATCGGTTAGTACATCTACTTTGTGCATGACACAAGTAATTTTTCCAACAATTGTTTACAGACAGATTATTTCACTTATAATTCACTGTATCACAATTTCAGTGGGTCAGAAGTTTACATACACTAAGTTGACTGTGCCTTTAAACAGCTTGGAAAATTCCAGAAAATTATGTCATGGCTTTAGAAGCTTCTTATAGGCTAATTGACATTGTTTGAGTCAATTGGAGGTGTACCTGTGGATGTATTTCAAGGCCTAACTTCAAACTCAGTGCCTCTTTGCTTGACATGATGGGAAAATCAAAATAAATAATCCAAGACCTCAGAAAAATAATTGTAGACCTCCACAAGTCTGGTTCATCCTTGGGAGCAATTTCCAAATGCCTGAAGGTACCACATTTATCTGTACAAACAATAGTATGCAAGTATAAACACCATGGGACCACGCAGCCGTCATACCGCTCAGGAAGGAGACGCGTTCTGTCTCCTAGAGATGAATGTACTTTGGTGCGAAAAGTGCAAATCAATCCCAGAACAGCAGCAAAGGACCTTGTGAAGATGCTGGAGGAAACGGGTACAAAAGTATCTATATTCACAGTAAAATGAGTCCTATATCGACATAACCTGAACGGCCGCTCAGCAAGGACTACGCCAGACTACGGTTTGCGACTGCACATGGGGACAAAGATCGTACTTTTTGAAGAAATGTCCTCTGGTCTGATGAAACAAAAATAGAACTGTTTGGCCATAATGACCATCGTTATGTTTGGAGGAAAAAGAGGGAGGCTTGCAAGCTGAATAACACCATCCCAACCGTGAAGCACGGGGGTGGCAACATCATGTTGTGGGGGTGCTTTGCTGCAGGGGGGACTGGTGCACTTCACAAAATAGATGGCATCATGGGGGAGGGAAATTATGTGAATATATTGAAGCAGCATCTCAAGACATCAGTCAGGAAGTTAAAGCTTGGTCGCAAATGGGTCTTCCAAAT
The DNA here is from genome assembly GCF_045679555.1 of Salvelinus alpinus. NCBI lineage: Eukaryota > Metazoa > Chordata > Actinopteri > Salmoniformes > Salmonidae > Salvelinus > Salvelinus alpinus. The sequence goes on from NC_092090.1 coordinate 17,299,645, forward strand.
GGACAATGACCCCAAGCATACTTCCAAAGTTGTGGCAAAATGGCTTAAGGACAACAAAGTCAACATATTGGAGTGGCCATCACAAAGCCCTGACCTCAATCCTATAGAACATTTGTGGGCAGAACTGGAAAAGCGTGTGCGAGCAAGGAGGACTACAAACCTGACTCAGTTACACCAGCTCTGTCAGGAGGAGTGGGCCAAAATTCACCTAACTTATTGTGGGAAGCTTGTGGAAGGCTACACGAAACGTTTGACCCAAGTTAAACAATTTAGAGGCAATGCTACCAAATGCTAATTGAGTGTATGTAAACTTCTGACCCACTGGGAATGTGATGAAAGAAATAAAAGCTGAAATAAATGATTCTCTCTCTCTGACATTTCACATTCTTAAAATAAGGTGGTGATCCTAACTGACCTAAGAGGGAATTTCTACTATGATTAAATGTCAGGAATTGTGAAAAACTGAGTTTAGATGTATTTGGCTAAGGTGTATGTAAACTTCTGACTTCAACTGTATCTACTGCAGCTTTGATTGGACAACATTTTAGCTTGCAGGCTAGCAGTCATCATTAATGAAGTCGACAATCTAGCCTGTCACTAGCCTGCTCTTCAGTGGGGTGGGTGTGTGGTCTTAAGTCTAGGTTAAAGGGTCTCTTTTCCAAGCTTAAAAAGATAAACATTCAACATTGGCCATGGTGTCAGTCCAGCATGACTTCTGCCTCGCTCAAAACAACTGGAATCTCAGAACTGTGAAATGTGATTTTTTTTTTTTGAAGACAACTGGGAACTCTGAAAATCTCTGAAAAAAACGAGCTCAGACTGGGAAAATACGTGTTGAACGGTCATCCAACTCGGAATTGCAAGTCGGGAACTCTGGCCTCTCTAGAGGTCCGACCTGAAGATCACTGACGTCATCATGATTCAACCCCAGTTGTCTTGAAAGCACCATAAATCCAGAGAATGCCAGACTTTGATGACAAAGTTTGATGACAAAATTTGCCCTCGAAGGACCGCCGCGCCACCTTCCTGTTCAAGTGAGCACAGCACAACAAGGTGAGTCCAACAATGTATTGTATGCTGCTGTATAAATGATGTAATATGCCAGGGAGATGTGTATACTGTAGCTAAGAAAGTAATACTAAGTGTATGTTGTGTAGTAAGCTGTTAGTAGCCCATGTGCCTCACCCTAATAATTTGGTCCCGTTTCCCCTCCTAATGTTGCCTACTGTTCTGACTTGGTGGTGCACATGTAGCCTATAGCCTGTGTTAGAGAAATGTAATCATTGATTATTGTAAGAGCTTTCATTGTCTGCTTATATTTCCCCTTTATTTATCCTACGGTTCTGACTTGTTGTACAGGGACAATACTGTAAGAATGGCCCATGTTCTCAATTCTGTCGCTGTACATTTCAAAAGTGCTGAACAAATAGGTATATTGACTACGTCCGTCGTCACTCGCTCATTAATGTCTTAATCGAAATTACAGATTGCCTCTTATCTGCTTGCCCTCCCCCTTTATGCCATAGTTTGTACATCTCTATTGTCAGTAGAAACCACATTTGTTTAAGCAAGTCAGCTGTTTTTTTTAAAGGCAATAAATGAGGCTGAATGAACTGTTTTGCTGCAGACAAGGCTCCGCTGATAGCAATGTGTAGCAATGGTAAGGTGTTGGGACAGCTTTATTTAGGTCCTAACAGTTTGTGAGAACCGTTTTGTCACCATTATAGTGCAATTAATGTATTTAGTGTTGTGTAGTGGGTTTGCTGGCATGCATATTAACCCCCAAAATGTTTGCCCCATCAAGATTTACATATTTTACATTTACATTTAAGTCATTTAGCAGACGCTCTTATCCAGAGCGACTTACAAATTGGATTCAAATCGCAACTGATTAACATACTACTGTTTACTACATAACAGACTAATATTTGTGTAAACACACACATAGTCTAACACCTACACTCTCAGGCTCATACACAACATGAAGTAAACACACTCATGCAGCACCTAACATATTTGCATGTTCCTATGTCAATGCACTGTACAGTTGTGGCCAAAAGTTTTGAGAATGACACAAATATACATTTTCACAAAAGTCTACTGCCTCAGTTTGTATGATGGCAATTTGCATATACTCCAGAATGTTATGAAGAGTGATCAGATGAATTGCAAATAATTGCAAAGTCCCTCTTTGCCATGCAAGTGAACTGAATCCCCAAAAAACATTTCCACTGCATTTCAGCCCTGCCACAAAAGGACCAGCTGACATCATGTCAGTGATTCTCTCGTTAACCTGTTGAGGATAGAGGGCGCTATTTTCACTTTGGGGAAAAATCGTGCCCAATTTAAACGGCCTCGTACTCTATTCTTGCTCGTACAATATGCATATTATTATTACTATTGGATAGAAAACACTCTCAGGTTTCTAAAACCATTTGAATTATATCTGTGAGTAAAACAGAACTCATTTTGCAGCAAACTTCCTGTCAGAAAGTGAAAAATCTGAAATCGAGGCTCTGTTCCAGGGGCTCCCTATCAATTTGCTTGAAATTTATGACTATACATGCACTTCATACGCCTTCCACTAGATGTTAATAGGCTGTGAGAGGTGAAATGGGGTTTCTAGGTATTTCTATGGTCAAAAGAGAGAGCTTGGAATGACAACCCCGAATTCCTTTGTTCAGGAAGACGCATAAAGGTCACCAGTATTGGCTTCTGAAAAGCATTCGCTATAGACGTCTAATTTCTCCGGCTTTGATTTTATTTGATAAATGTGATAATATCATCGTAAAGTATGTTTTTTCAATATAGTTTAATCAGATTATTGAATTTTTTTTCGGGAGTTTTGGCGTGTTCCGTCCTCTGCGTTTGTTCACGAAGGAGAGCTTAGCGCCACTTGGCTAGTTTTGCTTGCTAAATCGAGAGGGAAAAAGGCCATTCTAAAACCAAACAACGATTGTTCTGGACAAAGGACCCATTGTACAACATTCTGATGGAAGATCATCAAAAGTAGGACCCATTTATGATGTTATTTCATATATCTGTCGAACATGTTTACTATTAGTTTGCGCCCAGATTTTAGGCGCGCTCTCGCTATAACGTAAGCTGCATGTCGTACTGAAGTTATGTTTAGAATTCTAACACGGCGATTGCATTAAGAACTAGTGTATATATCATTTCCTATACAACATGTATTTTTTAGTAAAGTTTATGAATAGTTATTTGGTCAGAATAGGTGAGTGTCAGAAATATATCCGGACATTCTGGGAAAAAGATGCTAAGTTTTCCCAATGTATAACCACGGATTTCAGCTCTAAATATGCAAATTTTTGAACAAACCATATATGTATTGTGTAATATGATGTTATAGGACTGTCATCTGATGAAGTTTATGAAGGTTAGTGAAATAATTAATATATTTTGCTGGTTTTGTCGCTATCAATACTGTTGCCATGAATCAATGCTGTTGTGTGGTAGGCTATTGTAGTAAGCTAATATAATGCTATATTGTGTTTTCGCTGTAAAACACTTAAAAAATCGGAAATATTGGCTGGATTCACAAGATGTTTGTCTTTAATTTGCTGTACACCATGTATTTTTCAGAAATGTTTTATGATGAGTATTTAGGTATTTCACGTTGGTCTCTATAATTACTCTGGCTGCTTCGGTGCTATTTTTGATGGTAGCTGTGATGGTAGCTGCAATGTAAAACTGATTTATACCTCAAATATGCACATTTTCGAACAAAACATAGATTTATTGTATAACATGTTATAAGACTGTCATCTGATGAAGTTGTTTCTTGGTTAGGTTGGTTGGTTCTTGGTTAGTTTGGTTGGTTATGTGCAAGCTACCTGTGCTGTGAAAAATGTCTGTGCTTTTTTGTATTTGGTGGTGAGCTAACATAAATATATGTGGTGTTTTCGCTGTAAAACATTTTAAAAATCGGACATGTTGACTGGATTCACAAGATGTTTATCTTTCATTTGCTGTATTTGACTTGTTAATGTGTGAAAGTTAAATATTTCTAAAAAATATTTTTTGAATTTCGCGCTCTGCCTTTTCAGTGGAATGTGGGAGGAGTGGCGCTAGAAGAACCCCTGTCCTATACAGCTTAACACAGGTGTGAGTGTTGACGAGGACAAGGCTGGAGATCACTCTGTCATGCTGATTGAGTTCGAATAACAGACTGGAAGCTTCAAAAGGAGGGTGGTGCTTGGAATCATTGTTCTTCCTTTGTCAACCATGGTTACCTGCAAGGAAATACGTGCCGTCATCATTGCTTTGCACAAAAAGGGCTTCACAGGCAAGGATATTGCTTCCAGTAAGATTGCACCTAAATCAACCATTTATCGGATCATCAAGAACTTCAAGGAGAGCGGTACAATTGTTGTGAAGAAGGCTTCAGGGCGCCCAAGAAAGTCCAGCAAGCGCCAGGACCGTCTCCTAAAGTTGATTCAGATGCGGGATCGGGTCACCACCAGTACGGAGCTTGCTCAGGAATGGCAGCAGGCAGGTGTGAGTGCATCTGCTTGCACAGTGAGGCGAAGACTTTTGGAGGATGGCCTGGTGTCAAGAAGGGCAGCAAAGAAGCCACTTCTCCCCAGGAAAAACATCAGGGACATACTGATATTCTGCAAAAGGTACAGGGATTGGACTGCTGGGGACTGGGGTAAAGTCATTTTCTCTGATGAATCCCCTTTCCGATTGTTTGGGGCATCCGGAAGAAAGCTTGTTCGGAGAAGACAAGGTGAGCGCTACCATCAGTCCTGTGTCATGCCAACAGTAAAGCATCCTGAGACCATTCATGTGTGGGGTTACTTCTCAGCCAAGGGAGTGGGCTCACTCACAATTTTGCCTAAGAACACAGCCATGAATAAAGAATGGTACCAACACATTCTCCGAGAGCAACTTCTCCCAACCATCCAGGAACATTTTGGTGACGAACAATGCCTTTTCCAGCATGATGGAGCACCTTGCCATAAGGCAAAAGTGATAACTAAGTGGCTCGGGGAACAAAACATTGATATTTTGGGTCCATGGCCAGGAAACTCCCCAGACCTTAATCCCATTGAGAACTTGTGGTCAATCCTCAAGATGCGGGTGGACAAACAAAAACCCACAAATTCTGACAAACTCCAATCATTGATTATGCAAGAATGGCCCAGAGTTAATTGACAGCATGCCAGCGCGGATTGCAGAGATCTTGAAAAAGAAGGGTCAACACTGCAAATATTGACTCTTTGCATCAACTTCATGTAATTGTCAATAAAAGCATTTGACACTTATGAAATGCTTGTAATTATACTTCAGTATTCCATAGTAACATCTGACAAAATATCTAAAGACACTGAAGCAGCAAACTTTGTGGAAATTAATATTTGTGTCATTCTCAAAACTTTTGGCCACGACTGCATATAGGGGAAAGGATAACTGCATTGAAGCGACAATAAATCGGCATTTGGTTTATTGATTGTGATATGTTGTCTGATGACCTACAGGTAACTGCCAAAATCAGGGAAACACTTGAGTAAATGAGGCATACATAGTATATTGAAAGCAGGTGCTTCCACACAGATGTGGTTCTTGAGTTAATTAAGCAATTAACATCCCATCATGCTTAGGGTCATGTATAAAAATTCCCAGTTGCCTGTTTTTTTGGCTACCGTGGCTAGAAGAAGAGATCTCAGTGACTGAAAGAGAGGTCTCTAAGGAGCATAGGGGGTTTAAAGGGTGTGTGTCTCAGTCACCAGATCTCAACCCTATTCAACGCTTATGGGAGATTCTGAGACTCTATTTTCCATCACCAAAACACCAAATTATGAAATTGATCGCGAAAGAATGTTGTCACATCCCTCCAATAGACTTCCAGACACTTGTAGAATCTATGCCACGGCTCCTTGAAGCTGTTCTGGTGGGTCTTGGTGGTCCAACGCCCTATTGAGACAGTTTATGTTGGTGTTTCCTTTATTTTGGCAGTTACCTGTATGTGAAGGAGAAGCCGACGCGGCGGATCAGACAGGGAGGAGACAGACAGGATGTTCATTCAGTTGGCCATCCTAAAATCACAGACCACACACACACTATTGGTGGCCCACCCTTCTAAACAGTACAATTAAAATGTGTGCTAAATAATTTCGCTCACCCCGGGTTTAATTTCTGTGTGTGACTGACCTCAGCCTCTAAGTGCTCTGAGGCCTGACTGGGGGGACATGCATACTTTAAAAGTAGAACACAAGTGAAAAGGATGGAGAACAAGAAAGGATGATAAGACAGGAAGGCATGAAAACTGCATCAGGCAGTGGCAGGCAGCCAACACAGAGAGGAGGATGTTAATGATTTAAGAGGCTGAGGAGATGAATAATAGAAGACTCCCGCCATCCCTGTGCCCCCCTCTTCCTCATTCCCTGTGTCCCCCTCTTCCTCACTCCCTGCGTCCCTCTCTTCCTCTCTCCCTCTCTTCCTGTGTCCCTCTCTCCCTGCGTCCCTCTCTCTCCCTCTCTTCCTGTGTCCCTCTCTCCCTGCGTCCCTCTCTCTCCCTGCGTTCCCCTCTCCCTCCCTCCCTCTCTTTCCCTGCGTTCCTCTCCCTGCATTCTTCTCCCCCTCTCCCTGCAATCCTCTCTCTCTCTTCCTTGTTCTCTGCTGTCACATCAGAGGGAGATCTGACCAGCAGGGGGAGCCCTCCTCCTCAAGCGATCCTCTCCCCATCACTCCTTCAACTGTGTTTGTGTTCTTGTGTGCATGTTGTGTGTGTGTTTGTCTTTGTGCATGAGTGTACATATACACATCTCTCTACTTGTGTGTTGTGTGGTACAAAGATATTATGCAGCATCTCCTCCTTGCTGCTGCTAATGTTTACCTTTACCCCCCACACCTTTCTCCATGTGACCTCAACAACTCCCCCCCCCCACACCTTTCTCCATGTGACCTCAGCAACTGCCCCCCCCACACCTTTCTCCATGTGACCTCAGCAACTGCCCCCCCCCACACCTTTCTCCATGTGACCTCAGCAACTGCCCCCCCACACCTTTCTCCATGTGACCTCAACAACTGCCCCCCCCACACCTTTCTCCATGTGACCTCAACAACTGCCCCCCCCCCCACACCTTTCTCAATCTGACCTCAACAACTGCCCCCCCCACACCTTTCTCCATGTGACCTCACCAACTGCCCCCCCACACACCTTTCTCCATCTGACCTCAACAACTGCCCCCCCCCACACCTTTCTCCATCTGACCTCAACAACTGCCCCCCCCCCCCCACACCTTTCTCCATGTAACTTCAACAACTGCCCCCCCACACCTTTCTCCATGTAACCTCAACAACTGCCCCCCCACACCTTTCTCCATGTAACCTCAACAACTGCCCCTCCCTCCACATCGCCTCTCACCCGATCGGCAGGTAGTGAAGTCCTGACGTCGGGTAATGATGACCTAATTTAATTTCAGCGCTGACGTCAGGAGGTTTTCAATTACCTGTGATCACTCATTTTTCTCTCTCCTCTCTCTGTTTGTCTCTTTCCCTCACCCTCTCTCTCTCCTACAGAACAGAGCTCTGATGGGCAATATAACCAGGTTGTGTGACACGGCCATCGCTCTAGAGTCCTTCAGAGGCTCAGAGAGAGAGACCAACCCCCTGTACAAAGATTACCACGGTAACCCCCCCACACACACACAGGGCCAGTGCATAAGGACAAGAGGTGTGTGTGTGTGTGTGTGTGTGTGTGTGTGTGTGTGTGTGTGTGTGTGTGTGTGTGTGTGTGTGTGTGTGTGTGTGTGTGTGTGTGTGTGTGTGTGTGTGTGTGTGTGTGTGTGTGTGTGTGTGTGTGTGTGCGCGATTGTGGAGGCTGGTCGGCTAGGCAGGCAGCCCCCTCACAGGGCAGCCCAGGCTGTCAGGGCCTGTTAGTGGGCTGCTGCTCAATCAGACGTGCTCCTCACTAGACAGGCCGGGGGGGATTCAGCTGCCACGCCGCACTCTCCCCCTCGCCCCTCTCACCCCCCAGCAGAGCTCCTCTCTCCCGCCCGCCCTCCCTCCACACACATACAACCCCAGTCCCATATACCCCTGAGGCCTGGTGTAGAGCAGAGTGGACCAATGCTGGGGAATCCATATTCTTCACCATCACTCTCTCCATCTTTTTCTCTGTCCATTCCTCTTTCCATAGATGGTATAGTCTGCTCTGACATGGAGGATGACAGTCTGAGAGGGGGAAGAGGAAGGAGATATATATTTAAGCATCCCCCTCTCTCTTTCTCTCTCTCATACACACATTCTCTCTCTCCATCACTCCCTCACACTCTTTCTCTCCCTCTCTGTCACACGTTCCCTCTCGCCATCACTCCCTCACTCTCTCTCTCCCTCCCTCCCTCATACACACGTTCCCTCTCTCCATCACTCCCTCAGTCTCTCTCTCCCTCCCTCCCTCATACACACGTTCCCTCCATCACTCCCTCAGTCTCTCTCTCCCTCCCTCCCTCATACACACTTTCCCTCTCTCCATCACTCCCTCAGTCTCTCTCTCTCACACATAAAGGTCAGTTTAAGAGATGGAGGTATTTTTAGTCATGCCTCTCTTTCTCTCTTGCTCTTTTCTTCTGGTTTATTCCTCTCCTCCTTTCCTCTGGTTTATTCCCCTTCTCCTCCTCTCCTTTCCTCTTGTTCATTCCCCTTCTCCTCTCCTCTGGTTTATTCCCCTTCTCCTCCTCTCCTTTCCTCTGGTTATTCCCCTTCTCCTCTCCTCCTTTCCTCTGGTTTATTCCCCTTCTCCTCTCTTCCTTTCCTCTGGTTTATTCCCCTTCTCCTCTCCTCATTTCCTCTGGTTTATTCCCCTTCTCCTCTCCTCCTTTCCTCTGGTTTATTCCCCTTCTCCTCTCTTCTGGTTTATTCCTAATTTCCTTTGGTTTATTCCTCCTTTCCTCTCAGTCTGGTTAGTCAGCCCTAGTTGAGACAGATGAAGAGTGATTAAATGGCATCTTTTAGTTTATCCTCCAACACAATGTATTATTTACATGCTGACACGTCCCACGTCCCTAACCTGTCCCACTGACCGCTATTGTTTTGCTTTGTGTTCACCCACCGCACAATAATACGCTTCAATATAATACACAGCTATATAATACACAGCTGAGGATTGAATCTCTGTTAGAAAGATGTTGATCTGATATTTAACTATACTGGCAGTATTTGACCTATATCAAAATATACATCCTCTGTTTAAGAATTCGCAAATGTGTGTTCATTGTGTGTTTGTGTGTGTGCGTTTTGTAGCAGCAGTTCAGGGCTGCTCAAAGCATGCTGGGATGGCTGTCACAGCGAATCAGGCGATAGGAAATCACCCAAGTGCACGGAGGAGAGAACTCACCATCCCCCTCTCTTTCTCCATCTATTCCCCCCCCTCTCTCTCTTTCTCTCTCACTCTCTCTCTTGCTCTCATTCTCTCCTCTCCTTTTGTACCATCCCTGCCTCTGCTTACCAGTTTTATGAAATGTCACTTTACGGAGGGAGGGAGAATTTCTTAAGGTCTCTTCCTATGAAAAGTGAACCTATTTATTCCTCTCGCCCACCACCCCTCCCATCTACAACATATTATGTATAGCAAGCCCTACAGCACACACACACACACACACACACACACACACACACACACACACACACACACACACACACACACACACACACACACACACACACACACACACACACACACACACACACACACACACACACACAGTCATTCCAGCCTGCCGGTCTTCCTTCCTGAAATAAGAACTCAATTAGTTTGTCCCCTGGAATAGAAGTCCCTGTTTATCTTGTTCTGCCTCATTACTTGAGTATAATCACAACATTTTGCCTGAGTGCTTCAAGTGCTGAATCTTGCAGCTCCTGATTGGATGGGAGGATAGAGTGAGGGAGGGAGAAAGGAGAGAGGGAACCATGGAGGGCGAAGGAACCTGTCTCCTGAGCTCCCTCCTAATAGGAGGTCTATGAGGGCCTGGCACATAACTGGCGATTACAACTCCTTTGGTGCATGAGGGGTGCATCTCAATAGTCTATAGTGACTTCCTCTTCCCATGTCCACATCTGATCTGAAAATATAAGATAGGTTTAAGGAAGGTGGTGAATGCCTTCCGGGTATAACCTGTTCACAATCCACTTTGTTTCCACATCAGTGCAGAGAAAGGAAAGGAGACAATTGAGGAAGCCACTTTGACTATTGAGATGCACCCATGGATGATGTGTACTTTGTCCTTTATCCAAATTGGTTTCCCTCTGTCCTCCTCTCTCCCAGGTCTGCTAGATGTACGTCAGCTGCCCTATCTGAACTGCCTGGTGTGTGATCTGCCCGACAACAAGGACCTGGCCTTCAAACTCAAGAGGAAGCAGTTCACCATTGAGGTAGGCCTCACCCGCTGGAGCGTGTGGTTACGTAATCTAGCAAACAAACAAGTGTCATATCCTGTTATCTTTTCACACGCTTTCTCTCATACTCTTTCACACTCTGTCTTTCACACACTGTCTTTCACACACACACTCTGTCTTTCACACACACACTCTGTCTTTCACACACACACTCTATCTTTCACACACACTGTCTTTCACACACACACTCTATCTTTCACACACACACGCTGTCTTTTTCACACACGCTGTCTTTCACACACGCTGTCTTTCACACACGCTGTCTTTCACACACACACACACGCTGTCTTTCACACACGTTGTCTTTCACACGCGCTGTCTTTCACACACGCTGTCTTTCACACACGCTGTCTTTCACACACGCTGTCTTTCACACACGCTGTCTTTCACACACGCTGTCTTTCACACACGCTGTCTTTCACACACGCTGTCTTTCACACACGCTGTCTTTCACACACGCTGTCTTTCACACACGCTGTCTTTCACACACGTTGTCTTTCACACACGTTGTCTTTCAAATATACACATTCAGGCACATACTCATACATGCAGAGAAAAAGCACATTATCTCAACAGCCAAATCATATTATCATTTAATGAAAGCGTTAACTTATTGCAGATCTCCATTGAGAACAGAAGTAATGATTTATTTAAAACCTTTTGCATTACATTTCTTCTGCATTCTTCCTGTCCACAGCATGGCTCACAGTAAGTGCTGATGGTTATTTTGAATTGTCTCTGGCGTTAGCCTCGCTTCACTAGTCTCTGTTAACTTTCTCCAGCTATCGGTTGGCAATGAGAAAGGTGAATCTATGGATTATACACCAGTGTTGTCACACCTACTGCCGAGCAACTTCAAAGGTACCAGAGAAGAAACAGCTCATGAACAGGAGATGAGGAAAGACTATTGTGTTCTGAAGTACTTTAGTTACTATGGACCTTTATCAGAACCCTATGACACCTACTTCCTGTTATTGTTGAGTACTTTAGTTACTATGGACCTTTATCAGAACCCTATGACACCTACTTCCTGTTATTGTTGAGTACTTTAGTTACTATGGACCTTTATCACGCCCCTATGACACCTACTTCCTGTTATTGTTGAGTACTTTAGTTACTATGGACCTTTATCAGGCCCCTATGACACCTACTTCCTGTTATTGTTGAGTACTTTAGTTACTATGGATCTTTATCAGGCCCCTATGACACCTACTTCCTGTTATTGTTGAGTACTTTAGTTACTATGGATCTTTATCAGGCCCCTATGACACCTACTTCCTGTTATTGTTGAGTACTTTAGTTACTATGGACCTTTATCACGCCACTATGACACCTACTTCCTGTTATTGTTGAGTACTTTAGTTACTATGGACCTTTATCAGGTCCCTATGACACCTACTTCCTGTTATTGTTGAGTACTTTAGTTACTATGGACCTGTATCACGCCCCTATGACACCTACTTCCTGTTATTGTTGAGTACTTTTGTTACTATGGACCTTTATCAGGCCCCTATGACACCTACTTCCTGTTATTGTTGACTACTTTTGTTACTATAGTATGGAATGTGTGGATAGTGCAGTGTATACGCCTGTACATCTGATGAGATAATTATACCAGGGTCTGGCAGGTGTTAAGTTAAATCTTGGGACTCTGTCAAGCACTACGATGGCTCTTTGGTACACACCACACCACCGTCACTAGACTGACCTAGTACAGAATCTGTCATTTTCAGTCTCTATTGTAGATATTCAGTGGTCCTGACTGAGCTCTCCTGACATTAGAGGTTTGACTATGCTAATTCAACCCCTCCCTGACCCTCTGGCTTCTCTAGCCAGCCCCTCCATTAAGGCCCTCTGTGTCTGTCTCCTCCCTCGCTTTTCTCCCTCCTCAGACCCCCCCAATCCAAGTACTCGAGTGCAGCTGCCCTCCCCTCTTGCCCTTGCCTTTATCCGCCGCACACACGCACGCACGCGCACACACACACACACACACACACACATACACACACACACACATACACACACAGATTCACTCTCCTTCACTGTAATCCATCTCTGTGGCTCTTCTCTCCAGATGAAGGGCCTCTCCTCTGTCAAACTCATCATTGTCCCTCATTACTGTATCATTATCTTATTATTAACTTATCATACTCTGGCCTTGTAGTGGTTAATCAGAGAGTTATCGTCTCTGATAGGAGGAGAGCGGGAGAGGAGGGACTTCCACTCTTTATACTTACCCTTTATCACCCCTCTACTCTTTATCACCCTCTCTCCTCCTCTCACCTCCCTCTCTCCTCCTCTCTCCTCCCCTCACCTCCCTCTCTCCTCCTCTCACCTCCCTCTCTCCTCCCTCCCTCCTCTCCTCTTCTCCCTCTGAAAAGCCCTCTCCAGTGTAGATTTATAAGGTCCATAAAAGACACGGTGGTTATTCTGAACGGCCTTTTAATTCCCCTCCTTAGTGTATCTGTATGTCTGCTGGGCTCCTCCCTGAGCGTCGTGGGACTGGGTGTTGTACTGCTGCATGCTGTCTGAGGGACAGGCTTTTAATTCCCCTCCTTAGTGGATCTGTATGTCTGCTGGGCTCCTCCCTGAGCGTCGTGGGACTGGGTGTTGTACTGCTGCATGCTGTCTGAGGGACAGGCTTTTAATTCCCCTCCTTAGTGGATCTGTATGTCTGCTGGGCTCCTCCCTGAGCGTCGTGGGACTGGGTGTTGTACTGCTGCATGCTGTCTGAGGGACAGGCTTTTAATTCCCCTCCTTAGTGGATCTGTATGTCTGCTGGGCTCCTCCCTGAGCGTCGTGGGACTGGGTGTTGTACTGCTGCATGCTGTCTGAGGGACAGGCTTTTAATTCCCCTCCTTAGTGGATCTGTATGTCTGCTGGGCTCCTCCCTGAGCGTCGTGGGACTGGGTGTTGTACTGCTGCATGCTGTCTGAGGGACAGGCTTTGTGTGGGGTTGTCTTGGGAATGACAGGACTGCTGCATGCTGTCTGAGGGACAGGCTTTGTGTGGGGTTGTCTTGGGAATGACAGGACTGCTGCATGCTGTCTGAGGGACAGGCTTTGTGTGGGGTTGTCTTGGGAATGACAGGCAGCACTTTTAATAAAAGTAAGACATGGCGTAGAAAAGAGAGGGAGAGGAAAGAGGTCAGGTCAAACTGGCTACAACACATGTTGACATAAGCGAGCACACGATATGAAATGCCAATCAAATTCCCTGGTGGTGATCTGTATTGTGTGTGGAGGGAATTTCCAGAGTATCTCTCATGACGTCACCAGTCGCCCATCAAACCAATCATTTATTTAACCTTTATTTAAATAGGCAAGTCAGTTAAGAACAAATTCTTATTTACAGTGACGGCCTACACCGGCCAAACCCGTACGACACTGGGACAATTGTGCGCCGCCCTATGGGACTCCCAGTCACATCCGGTTGTGATACAGCCTGGATCTCACATGCCAATCAGCCGTTATCCCATTGTTACATAACGCTCTGCACGCTCTCCATGCTGTGATTGGCGCTTGGCATTCTGGGTAATGCATGGTGGGAGTGCGGCGGGCATTTCTGCTGAGTCACTGCCTCACCCCAGGTGTGTGTGTTTACCTTTGCGTTCCGTCTGCGTGTCTCGGCGTGGCTGTGACCCGTTGGACAACTGTCCCAGAGGGATGTTGATTGGCATGTGAGATAGCGATGAGATTCCCTCCCAGCCCTGTGTGACGTCCCACACCAAGCCAACTAATCACTCCAGGACACGTCCGCCCCGGGCGGCAGCTCAGCCTCTTTCTCTACCTGCATCTCTGTCTCCCTCTCCCTCCGTCACTCTCCTTCAACTATTCATCTGTCTATCTCTCTAGTGGCGTCTCTCCTTCAACTATTCATCTGTCTATCTCTCTAGTGGTGTCTCTCCTTCTCTACCTTCAACTATTCATTTCTGTCTTTCTCTCTAGTGGCGTCTCTCCTTCTCTACCTTCAACTATTCATCTGTCTATCTCTCTCTAGTGGTGTCTCTCCTTCTCTACCTTCAACTATTCATCTGTCTATCTCTCTCTAGTGGTGTCTCCTTCTCTACCTTCAACTATTCATCTGTCTATCTCTCTAGTGGTGTCTCCTTCTCTACCTTCAACTATTCATCTGTCTATCTCTCTCTAGTGGTGTCTCTCCTTCTCTACCTTCAACTATTCATCTGTCTATCTCTCTAGTGGTGTCTCCTTCTCTACCTTCAACTATTCATCTGTCTATCTCTCTCTAGTGGTGTCTCCTTCTCTACCTTCAACTATCCATCTGTCTATCTCTCTCTAGTGGTGTCTCTCCTTCTCTACCTTCAACTATTCATCTGTCTCTCTCTCTAATGGTGTCTCTCCTTCTCTACCTTCAACTATTCATCTGTCTCTCTCTAGTGGTGTCTCTCCTTCTCTACCTTCAACTATCCATCTGTCTCTCTCTAGTGGTGTCTCTCTCTCATGCTGTCCTTCTCTCTTTCCTTTCTATTTTTCTCTCGCTCTTAGTTTCTGATGGACAACGCTGACAGGTGATTGACAGCTCTAGATCAGACAGGATAGCAACAGCGACACGTCATAACGACCTCACAAAGCAAAGGAGCTCTGAGTAACGTTAGAAACCGCAACTCACGTTTCAACCAGCTTGCACTTCAGGAACGCGGAAATTTGGTTTTATGTTCACACAGAGAGATAGAGTACACCACCATGCCAAACAATGATCCCTTTTATACCAAGACAAGATCCTGCAGTCTTTACCATACCATTGTCTTTATATGAGTGGACCTGCTAACCTCTGTGACTGGGTCTATTAGTCCAGTACTTCCTAAACCCTATGTAGAGTTGGGATCAATTGTATTTCAATTCAGTAAGTTCAAGAATTTAAACTGGATTTTAGTTTACTACCTAAATTGAGTGAATTGAAAGGAATTGACCCCAGCCCTGATGTCGACCCTATAGCTAAACCCTATATGAACTGAAACATAACCCCTAGTCTGGACAGACTGACAGACACTCGTTGTCATGGTGGAAAGACAGGTTCCGTGATAAGGTTGCCGTGGCTTCCATTGTAGTCCTGAAAAGTTCAGGTGTCAGTTGACGAAGGGTCATTACCCACAATGCCTTAGGGCAGAATGAACCCATGTCTGAGCAGGTAGATGGCTAGGTGTTAAGACCAGATTGACACAAACACTGTGTGACACGCAGATACATATTTACACACTGACACAGACAAAAACAAACACACCTACAAATAGTGTGCATTCTCAGTCATACTTTACTCATACTAGACACACGCTCACACACTTGTCAGTCATTCAGTTTCACAATGAAGGCTGCTCACCTCACCTGACGAAGCTCTGTAGAATGTGGGACTTACCGAATGAAGTCCTCTTACCCTGCTGTGACCCCTCAGACTGATGGATAACCCCCCGGTGGGGTACTGGGGTGCCATGGCGGGGTAAGAGGTCAGGGGTCAGCTGTAGTATGAGACATGGGGATGTGTGTCAAATGAGTCCCCTCTTAGAGAAGTGAGACAGGCAGATCCTCTGTGATGTCTGTCTGTCAGCTAGGTGTGGAGGAGTAACAGTGGAAGAGGGTTTTTTTAGTTTTAGTTTGGTTATTTTCCAGATCATCTTTTGAGGACTGTAGAAGAAAGTGGGCGAGAGGAGAGGAGAGGGGGAGATTAAGGGGGAACCAGAGGAGAAATTGAAGAAAGAAAGAAGAGGATGAAGGAGGAAGATGTGGGTTAATGTCCAGGAATGGAAGATGAGAGGACAGAAAGGGATGAGGGTGGAAGACGAGAGCAGAGAGGACAGAAAGGGATGAGGGTGGAAGACGAGAGCAGAGAGGACAGAAAGGGATGAGGGTGGAAGACGAGAGCAGAGAGGACAGAAAGGGATGAGGGTGGAAGACTAGAGCAGAGAGGACAGAAAGGGATGAGGGTGGAAGACGAGAGCAGAGAGGACAGAAAGGGATGAGGGTGGAAGACGAGAGCAGAGAGGACAGAAAGGGATGAGGGTGGAAGACTAGAGCAGAGAGGACAGAAAGGGATGAGGGTGGAAGACTAGAGCAGAAAGGGATGAGGGTGGAAGACGAGAGCAGAGAGGACAGAAAGGGATGAGGGTGGAAGACTAGAGCAGAGAGGACAGAAAGGGATGAGGGTGGAAGACTAGAGCAGAGAGGACAGAAAGGGATGAGGGTGGAAGACGAGAGCAGAGAGGACAGAAAGGGATGAGGGTGGAAGACGAGAGCAGAGAGGACAGAAAGGGATGAGGGTGGAAGACTAGAGCAGAGAGGACAGAAAGGGATGAGGGTGGAAGACGAGAGCAGAGAGGACAGAAAGGGATGAGGGTGGAAGACTAGAGCAGAGAGGACAGAAAGGGATGAGGGTGGAAGACGAGAGCAGAGAGGACAGAAAGGGATGAGGGTGGAAGACGAGAGCAGAGAGGACAGAAAGGGATGAGGGTGGAAGACTAGAGCAGAGAGGACAGAAAGGGATGAGGAGTAATAAGTGGAGTGGTGATGAGAGGAAGCTGAAGATGAGACGGTGGACCCCAGAGGTGTGGGAGAGCAGGCTAATGTCTCATAGCGTGTCCTCAAAACGTCTTCAAGACAACGCCTTATTGGTCTACCCCGCACCAGAGTACCCCACCAGAGTATGTGAGCGGCGTTGAGCGTTCGGAAATCCAGCTCATGGAGCGGTGCTTGCATACCACTCCGGCGCTCCACGTCCTTTCCAACCTCTCCTCACTCACAGGAAACCAAACTGACGCTCCAAATTGGCTCCATTAAAGTCACAGTTTAACCAACACCCATCTGTTGTGACTACCTGGACATACCGTTTGGTTTTGAGGTATTGAAACCAAACCATATGATTTGAATGAAAAGTATTTTAATAAACAACAGGAAAAGGTGACTGTAAGAAGCTCATCATTTCAAATAGGCTACATGTCATATTAAACTGCATATAAACACTCTAAATAGGTCAGGAGCCAGACATGAAGTCTACGAAGGAACGAAAATGAATTATTTAGGCTATGTTATTTCTATTATTTTAAGGCGTTAGCCTACAAAAAAAATACATATTGAAGCATTTACAAGTGTGACACAATAGACTGGCAGGGACATTAAGCTCTCAACATTTAAACAACATTTTGTTGTATTAAATCATTATAGTCTATAAATGGCCCATATAGGCTGTGACTTACTTGAAATGGAAATTAAACAAAAAATATCTTATTTTGCTCAGTGCCTTTTGAATGAATTTTTAGAGCAGGCCAGCAGCTGAGAATAACCTCTCTGTGCTTGCAGAGCCACTGGGGATGCTACCTCTCTGTGCTTGCAGAGCCACTGGGGATGCTACCTCTCTGTGCTTGCAGAGCCACTGGGGATGCTGAACACCCTTCGGGCCACTCTTGTCAGGCTGGGAAAGATGCGTAGTTGTTCGTTTTCTTTCTGTAGGTAGGCCTAAAGGATTTTAGGTCAAATAACCCTATCAAAACGGAAAGCCCCTTGAAAGAGGTAATATGCCAGGCCTATTGTACCAAAATCAATGATGGCCTATTGAATAGATAATAAAACGAATATGAACGAAACTTTAAAGAGATCTGATTTTGTGTGTATAAATACTTTGCTACAATGACACTTAGCTAGCTACCCACCTCCTTCCTTTCTGTTAGCATGTCCACGTAGGAAGTACACCATCATGCTTTTTGGATGTGTCTTTTCTTATTCCACAATGATTATTTAGTTGTGGACACTACATCACCACACTCCCTCTCTTGCTCTTGGTCCTCATGTTTGTAAGTCACCTTGTTTTAGCACTTGTGTGTTTTATCAGTTTCTTAATGAAAATATTTAGTGAACTCCATGACAGTAGCTAAAGCAAGAGGCTATAGCAGCACACAAGTAGACTACAAATGCATGCTGGGCCTGGGCCTGCCTTGAGGAAGTGAGCTCTAATGGCCGACGCTCCAGCCTTTGGGGAAACTCCTTCCACACTCCAGTCAAATTGGGCACGCTCTGCTCCTTGCTCTGCTCCGCTCACATGCTCTGCCCCCCACCCCTCTACCCCCGCCCCCCTGTATAAGGCTGTGGGTGCCGAGGGAGGAGTGTTAATGGACATATGTGAAGGGCGGAGCTGAGGGATGGGGGAGGAGAAGAGGGGGTGAGGGATGGGGAAGGAGAAGAGGGGGGTGAGGTGGAAACAGAGAAGAGCTGTTAAGTGATTTTGAGGTCAGGTCTAATTAAAATGAGGGCTCCTCAGAGGCTCTAAACAGAGACAGGGAGGGAGACTTAGTGAATGTTTGAGTTTGTTTGTATTCCATGTCTGAGTACCTATCTGTGTGTTTCTATGCATGTGTGTTAGGTTATGCATGGTGGTAGTAGTAAAGCTCCCATTGAGGAGAGCTGAGCCTGATAGACTGTACTGTAGAACTGGGTCATTCAATATTGACTCCAATAGAGTACACACTGTATGACATTTACAGTACAATGTAGTCCAGCCAAGACACAGGAAGTAAATAAAACACCAGCGAGGTTTCCATCCAATTGATTACACATTTTCATGCAGATATTCTAAAAATCTGCATAAAAACAATATGGGCATTTTCCCACCAGAGATGTTTCCATCAAATTGACTTCTTGCGGATAAAAGGCTGTGCAGGATGACGTAGTGCACATAAAATGTACTTTATCGCCTTTTTCATCTACCGAATTCAAATCTAAAGTTCAATGCATTTCCATCCATTTTGAACTCTACGGATAGTTTTGCCACAACCTGTTGCGTTAAATAGCCAATGTACCCACTCTGGTCTTGGCACAAGCGCTCTAGCCAGCAGATACAGTTTGGGTAGGCTAGTCTACGTGATGAGATTATTCTGGATAATAGCGAGAATATTTTTATTTGTCAAACGTCAGTCAAGCATTGATCATCATGTCACCAGAATAAGACTCTTGATATGTATTGAAAAGGAGTATCAAGATCATCGTGCTCTTTCACCAGCCTGTGAGTTTCATCTGTAGCCTAATAAACTGCATGGGTTCCCCAGTCGTAATGTGAGGACCACACACCATATAATCGTGTGACTCCAAGTTTACTTCGATATGATGGTTATTGTATCAATATTTGCTCATAAAGGCGTTTCCACCGCCATTCCACGCATAATTAATTTCACAGACACAAAAAGATCCCACCATGTCGAACAAAGAAATTATCTGTCTGCATTTATAAAATTGTACCGAAACTTCCTGTTTCCATCACAGCTGTCGTGATTTGATTTTATATACGTGATGATTTTACATAAAAACTGTGGATGGACACGTGGTTAGTGATCAAAATCGCAGTAGCCAGACTATCTAAAACTACAATACCCTACATGAAAACTACAAGGACTCGTCACAGGTCCAACACATCTGCCAAAGGAACTATAGCCTGTCTTGGGAGTCACAATCGGATCGGAACGGACTCCTTGAAAAATAGTCCACATAAATAATTCATACTCTTCCTCTACCTCGAAGCACACAGGCCCTGTCGTGTTTTGGGCGAGGTGAGTCCGTGGCACGCGATCGGACCCCTCAGCTGAATACTTACCAATTGGATGTATGTTGTGAATATTCCCCCATCTGCTTTTATTATGCAGTAGGTTTTTATGTATAGTATTCTGATATACAGTGCATTCAAAATGTATTCAGACCCCTTCCCCTTTTCCACATTTTGTTACGTTACAGCCTTATTCTAAAATGGATTAAATAACAAAATATTTCAATATCAATCTCCACACAATACCCCATAATGACAAAGCAAAAACAGTTTTTTAGACATTTTTGCAAATGTATTAACAATAAAAAACAGATACCTTATTTACAAAAGCATTCAGACTCTTTACTATGATACTTGAAATTGAGCTCAGGTGCATCCTGTTTCCATTGATCATCCTTGAGATGTTTCTACAACTTGATTGGAGTCCACCTGTGGTAAATTCAATTCATTGGACATGATTTGGAAAGAAACACACCTGTCTATATATGGTATCACAGTTGACAGTGTATGTCAGAGCAAAAACCAAGCCATGAGGTCAAAGGAATTGTCCGTAGAGCTCCGAGACAGGGTTGTGTCGAGGCACAGATCTGGGAAAGGGTAACAAAATATTTATGCAGCATTAAAGGTCCCCAAGAACACAGTTGCCTCCATCATTCTTAAACGGAAGAAGTTTGGAACCACCAAGACTCTTCCTAGAGCTGGCCACCCGGCCAAACTGAGCAATCGAGGGAGAAGGATCTTGGTCAGGGAGGTGACCAAGAACCCAATGGTCACTCTGACAGAGCTCCAGAGTTCCTCTGTGGAGATGGGAGAACCTTCCAGAAGGACAACCATCTCTGCAGTACTCCACCAATCAGACCTTTATGGTAGAGTGGCCAGACGGAAGCCACTCCTCAATAAAAGGCAGGACAGCCCGCTTGGAGTTTGCCAAAAGGCACCTAAAGGACTCTGACCATGAGAAACAAGATTCTCTGGTCTGATGAAACCAAGATGGAACTCTTTGGCCTGAATGCCAAGCGTCACTTCTGGAGGAAACCTGGCACCATCCCTACAGTGAAGCATGGTGGTGGCAGCATCATGCTGTGGGGATGTTTTTCAGGGGCGGGGACTGGGAGATTAGTCAGGACCTGTTTTTGCTTTGTCATTATGGGGTATTGTGTGTCGATTTATGAAATTGTTTTAATAAAATGTTCAGATAAAGTTGTAACATAACAAAATGTGTAGAAAGTGGTCTGAATACTTTCTGAATGCAGTGTGTATGTGTGTAATATCTGTCTGTCCATGTCTGTGTATATGAGGTTTTTATGTACAGTATTCTGCCATTGTGTTTGCATGAGAGAGACTGTGCCTTACAGGGTTTAGGTAAGACTGTGTAAGAGTGTCTACATGTAACACTTCCTGAGTAGCATGTAATGTGTATGCTGACTAGGACAGTGAAGTGAAATGGCCATCAGCTCTAAGTCCTCTGCTAAGTGGGTGAGTCTTTGGAATCCCAACATTCCAGGAAGTCAGTATGGCTGGAGGGCTCTAATTGACCAAAAACACATTAGATGTACATGATGGATATTTGGATTATGGATAGACTGATGGGGAGGGGGGAGGGTTGTTGATCCTGTCAGGGAACATTTTCAAGTTTAGAGGTGACATTGAGAGCGATGACATTGGGTAGAACACAACTCTTTTATCTACAGTACCAGTCAAAAGTTTGGACACACCTACTCATTCAAGGGTTTTTATTTATTTTTTATTATTTTCTACATTGTAGAATAACAGTGAAGACATCAAAACTATGAAATAACACATATGGAATCATGTAGTAACCAAAAATGTGTCAAACAAATCAAAATATGTTAGATTTTAGATTTTTCAAAGTAGCCACCCTTTACCTTGATGACAGCTGGTTGAGCATTTCAAGAGTGTGCAAAGCTGTCATCAAGGCGAAGGTTGGCTACTTTGAAGAATCTCAAATATCAAATATATTTAGATTTGTTTAACACTTTTAGTGGTTACTATGTGTTATTTCATAGTTTTGATGTCTTCACTATTATTCTACAATGTAGAAAATAGTAAAAATAAATTAAAAAGACTTGAATGAATAGTTGTCCAAACTTTTGACTGGTACTATATGTCACTTACCGTCTTTTACATTTACATTTAAGTCATTTAGCAGACGCTCTTATCCAGAGCGACGTCTTCCCCCGACAAGGGAGCAGCAGTATTAGTGTTTGTTGTAGTCTAGACCAGTCAAACTCCAGAAAGAGGATGAGACAGGAATGTTGCCAGACATGCTACCCTACATCCAGCCTCCAACACAAAACAAACTTCTCACGAGCAGCAGATATGAAAACAAGATGGTGGGATAATAACCTAGTAAGACGTATGTGCTGCCCTCCTGCCAGACTGTGTAAGGCTGTGGTCTGCCTGAGTTGGCCCTGGAAGTGAAGCTGTTGCAGCGGTGAGCAGTGAACCCTTAACAGGGCGCGTCTAGTGCTCACCATCCATTACATTACACTGGGCTAGCCCGGCCAAACTCCATTCAGACCAGATTAAACGATCATAGCGATCTTCAACTCGGATTAGGATGAGAGTACAAGTACAACAACCAGGGAGGGGTGGTTGGTTGATTGGGGGGGGTTGTGTGTGTGGTGTAGTGATGCTGGGAGACAGGGGATGAGGCTATCTCATAAACACCTCTAAATTATCATAATGGTAGTGACTAGTAGCTACTGTAGAACCCTGCTGGTGCTTTTACATTGTGTCTTTGGGAAATGGAAAGGTTTATTACTATTTTCTAAGGCTTAAAAAAAATGAAACACTTTTCTAGTTTTCAACCTTTCTTCTCTCCTCTGCAACTCTTGCCTGGGTCATTAGTGTACAAGAGAAAGTAGTGCACTATGTTTTCTGTCAATATACCTAAAATATACCTAAAATAACGGTTCATATATTCCCCCCCCCCCCCCAAGTTCTGTTTATTTTCCATAATTATGTTTTCTCAGTTTTATTTTTCCTGGTTTTAGATTTGTTTGGTTTTTCACTTTCAAAATTACAATTGTTCATAGAGAAACAACTAAATGTGATTTTCTGAGTCCATGTGAATGTTTACATCACATCTGAAGACCTTTATTATTTTTTAGGTCTGGAAGAAAACTAACATTTTTATGGTGTAATACCCCTTTAATCGCACCTCTGGCCCTTTTAATTGCGCATCTATAGAGTGAGGAATGTGAGTCTAATGTGATGGTTTTGTACTGCTGCTGCTCATTTCATGGCAAAGTTGACTTCCTCATGATCTACTTCTGCCAGGTAAGCCTACTTTGCAGTTAACATTTAATTGAGACGGTTTTGGGGGAAGTATTTCTGTCAACCCACAAGATGGTTGTCACATCGACAGGCTACACACGGAGTAATGGACAAGCACGCGCACCACCCAGACAGACGGGCTGGAAATTGATTGGCAAATATTGTTAGGTTTGGCTTTTTAAGCCAATAGTGGCTAACCAGGGGTGGGATAATGTCATTGTTGCGTTGATTAGATAGTAGCTGGGAGCTTTTATTTATAACAATTTGCAGTGGAACATGTGAAAATTGCATGTACTTTGAGAATTGTTTGGTGAGCTACTCATATGTGGGCTGTGTGGTAGCTGGCGAACGACCTGTTGGAGTCCCCTGGTCTGTGGTCTGCTGGGTAACGTGGGCTGTTACGTCTGCTGGGTAACGTGGGCTGTTACGTCTGCTGGGTAACGTGGGCTGTTACGTCTGTTAGGGTAACGTGGGCTGTTACGTCTGCTGGGTAACGTGGGCTGTTAGGGTAACGTGGGCTGTTACGTCTGCTGGGTAACGTGGGCTGTTACGTCTGCTGGGTAACGTGGGCTGTTACGTCTGCTGGGTAACGTGGGCTGTTACGTCTGCTGGGTAACGTGGGCTGTTACGTCTGTTTGGGTAACTGGACTTCCAATGCAGAATATGAACAAACCAATGAATCCATCTATTACAACTGGAGTAAGTTACGTTGTCTGTGTTTTTAACTTGTGCCTAATTAACACGTTAGCGGAGAGAATGGAACTTGCCAAAAGTGACCACCCTGTGCCCGCCCCCTAATAGTTTTCCCTCCTAAGAGGAAAGGAGAAATTGTCATCATGGGCACAAACGGCCGAAGTCGGAGCGGTTCAAAGGTGGAATGTTGATCTGGAGCAGGAGAGTCAAAGCCCAGGAACGCTCTCTGCTTCTGCCCTAAAAATAACTTTCCCACACGCTCACTGCTGTGTCCTGGGGGGGTCAGGTGTGTGTGTGTGTGTGTGTGTGTGTGTGTGTGTGTGTGTGTGTGTGTGTGTGTGTGTGTGTGTGTGTGTGTGTGTGTGTGTGTGTGTGTGTGTGTGTGTGTGTGTGTGTGTGTGTGTGTGTGTGTGTGTGTGTGTGTGTGTGTGTGTGTGTGTGTGTGTGTGTGTGTGTGTGTGAGAATACAGAGGTTTCTGTTTAGTTTGGTCGTATTCAGCCGGCCGGAAAACATGTGGCTAAAATAACGTCTAGTTTGGAACCTTCATAACAGAGCTTTGAGTCTGCTTTGTCTTTAGCTGACTGAAGGATTGGAGGACAGTGTGACCCATCTCAGCCAAAGGTTACCTGGACTTGGATAGGCTAATTCTGGGCAGACACTCCACTACTTTTAAAATCCTAACATCGCTGAGCCTCTCACATTAAACAACCGTCTTTCCTGTAGTTGTTTTGTCTTGCCAACGTAGTGGTGGGCACACTAAACCATGTGGCACACTAAACCGTGTGGCGCACTAAACCGTGTGGCACACTAAACCGTGTGGCACACTAAACCGTGTGGCACACTAAACCGTGTGGCACACTAAACCGTGTGACACACTAAACCATGTGGCATGGATGTGTCACACACTACAAGATTCTTCACTTGACCACGAGCTGTGGCTCAAAGCAGCCTCATAAACGTTTTCAGTGAGACATTCACGCTTGCCATAAAGAGTTGAAATATTTAGCCAATACATTTTGAATTGAATAACATTGCGTGTAAAGAGCTTGTCAGAGCTGTAGCGATTTGACACTATGGCAAGTACAAACGCATTCTAGTAGTAGTCATCGCTCCTGCTCGAGAGTACACATTCTGGGTGATGCGATACTCGCTGGCTTCTTCTCTGGCAAGCTCTCATTGGCTATTGCTGATCACCGTTCTCAAAACTTGTTGTGACACATCTCACACTACAAGAGCATTGCGGATTTTGTTGCGACAAAATCAATCGTTTGAAAATATTGGGATGTCTGGGAGTGCTTAAAGATGGGATTGGTAGCCCTCAGAGTGCGTCTCTGTCCCACTCACATTTAAATGAGCATCGGTGACTGCCGCGTACCCCGTGTAGGCAACGACATAGGGAGTTTGTCTCTAATATCAAAAACATGTCTGGGACCGCTAAATCAAGGCCCAAATCGTGTTGTGAACACCAGGTTTAACTCGCACACAAAAATAATAAATACTAGAGTAGAACTTTACCTCAGGAAATGTTGATAGCTACTGTAAACATAGTTATTATTATACTTCAATATAAACATGTATAGTTTCAATGAGACAGATTGCATTCCATCCTGTATTGTATTGCATCATCAATAGCTCAGTACTATCGCTATCCAATGAGGCCCAGTCAATACCACAATGTGCTGGCCTCATTGGCTGAAGAAACCCAGCTGGTCCATTGTTTCATTGTCTTCCAGAAAGAGAAGTGAAAGAGACCACAGAGACATTGCTGTCTGCTTAATCATGACAGTCTCTTAACCCCTACCAGGCTCAATACGCTTGGCTGTAGGAAGGTCTATTTAGAAAGAATGTCTCTTCACATCTTAAAGATGAGTTGGCTGTATAAAACAGTGCTCATTGAGTGTGATTGAACAGGCAGACTGACTGTTGACCAGAACGTGTTAGTGGCTGTGAATTTTATGGCACTCTGTCTCCCCGTCTCTCCGAGGTCACAGGTGGCCATTGAAAGGGCCAGAGCAGATGACGGGGGACAGTTAGGACACCACTAGATGAGCCCTGAATGGACTTTAATTACAGACACTATATTATTCAGATAGTTTGGGGGGCTGTCCCATTCTTCAAAAGGAAAGGTTTTGGGGGGGGGGGGTTGCGGAGTGGTGCAGTGATCTCCCATGTGTGTCCCTTAGACAAACTCTCCTTTTGTCCCACATGAGAGTGAGTGATGATGAGTGACAGGATGTTAGTCCTGGGACGAGAGGAGGACAGTGTGCTGGAGTAGAGGAGTGGAGCTTCACACACATGAACATCACAACCAGTTCAGTAGAGGAGTGGAGCTTCACACACATGAACATCACAACCAGTTCAGTAGAGGACTGGAGCTTCACACACATGAACATCACAACCAGTTCAGTAGAGGACTGGAGCTTCACACACATGAACATCACAACCAGTTCAGTAGAGGACTGGAGCTTCACACACATGAACATCACAACCAGTTCAGTAGAGGACTGGAGCTTCACACACATGAACATCACAACCAGTTCAGTAGAGGACTGGAGCTTCACACACATGAACATCACAACCAGTTCAGTAGAGGACTGGAGCTTCACACACATGAACATCACAACCAGTTCAGTAGAGGACTGGAGCTTCACACACATGAACATCACAACCAGTTCAGTAGAGGACTGGAGCTTCACACACATGAACATCACAACCAGTTCAGTAGAGGACTGGAGCTTCACACACATGAACATCACAACCAGTTCAGTAGAGGACTGGAGCTTCACACACATGAACATCACAACCAGTTCAGTAGAGGAGTGGAGCTTCACACACATGAACATCACAACCAGTTCAGTAGAGGAGTGGAGCTTCACACACATGAACATCACAACCAGTTCAGTAGAGGACTGGAGCTTCACACACATGAACATCACAACCAGTTCAGTAGAGGACTGGAGCTTCACACACATGAACATCACAACCAGTTCAGTAGAGGAGTGGAGCTTCACACACATGAACATCACAACCAGTTCAGTAGAGGACTGGAGCTTCACACACATGAACATCACAACCAGTTCAGTAGAGTGGAGCTTCACACACATGAACATCACAACCAGTTCAGTAGAGTGGAGCTTCACACACATGAACATCACAACCAGTTCAGTAGAGGAGTGGAGCTTCACACACATGAACATCACAACCAGTTCAGTAGAGGAGTGGAGCTTCACACACATGAACATCACAACCAGTTCAGTAGAGGAGTGGAGCTTCACACACATGAACATCACAACCAGTTCAGTAGAGGAGTGTGTATTTCCTGGCATAGTTTTCTGATTCCTTTATAGAATCATTCATAATGATGATGTCATTTAGGAATCGGGGAAAGGACAATCTGTAGTATATCTAGGCTGTGTGACGACATAGAGTATTATTATTGTCAGACTAGAGTATTATTATGATGCGTGAAATCCAGAACCTGTTTTGTGACTACATTCCACTCCTTGTACTCTGTGAGGAATGATAGCTAAACAGACTGGTACCCAAGCTGTTATGAGGCCGTGGCTCTAAAAGGACTGTTTTCAACTTGTCAGGTAGAACATGCAGTTGTTCCTTCTCTGTTGTATTGTGTGAGTGGAGGTGGATGGCCGACACATGAGTCAATGAGTTTGATACCGTGACATCTCCTCCTTGTATCCTAACATGGTTTATCATCCACTGTTCTATGAGGAGTTTGTCTGTAGTTCTACAATATACAGCTGGATTATAAACTGGGTGGATCGAGCCCTAAATGCTGATTGGCTGACAGCCGTGGTATATCAGACTGCATAGCACGGGTATGAAAAAACATGTATTTTTACTGCTCTAATTACGTTGGTAACCATTTTATAATAGCAATAAGGCACCTCGGGGGTTTGTGGTATATGGCCAATATACCACTGCTAAGGGCTGTGTCAAGGCGATGCGTTGTGCATATGATCAGTCTTTTGCTGTTGTATATTGGCCATATACCACACCCCCTTGGGCCTTATTGCTTAAATCTACAGGTGGAATATATAGATGGAATATACAGCTGGACTATACAGATGTAAACACATTCATGAGGAAGGTGAATTATTAAATATGGAAGACATGCCTGTCTTTTCTATGAATCATGGACTGAGTGTTAACTGTTCCCTCTTTCCATTTAGTGGTGACCCTGGAATCCCCGTCAGCGGGTTAGGGTGGCTGTGTAGGAGGGTTGAACTGTATCTGGGTCTTTAGTACTCTGTGTGCATGTGTGGTAGTGTACCACTGAGCTGAATAATAATCAGTGTAGGTTATGTTAGACCTCCAATACAACAGTAATGCATTATCTAAGCCTCCTCTAACCCTCCCCACATTAAACTTTAATCATCACAGCACTCTGTGTGTGGCTCTCGCCTACTGTTGGCAACACCTCTCCTAAACTATCCTCCCCTCCTGTTCATTTCTACATCTTCAACATTCTGCTTCTCAGCCCTGCCACACACACACACATACTCCTCCACACCAACACTCTCACTTCCCTCACACACAACCCTTTGATACTACTAACAATTGCTGAGGAGGGAGTGTTTGTGTGTTAGCGTGCGAGCCAGTCCCTGGAGGCGTGAGGGTTCTGAGGCCTGGGGATGGGCTCTGGATGGCGGTTAGCGAGGATCCAGCTTTTCCTCCCTCCCTCTCTCTCGGAGCGGCTGCGGTGATGCTAATGGTGGGTGACAGCTCACCTCTCCCTGCCATGCCTACAGTCCTCAGAGCGGACAGACCGCCCACACAGGCCCCAAGCCCCGGAAGGGGACCAACTTGGTACTACCAAGGTTACTTCATATCTTAGTCACAGGATGTTTTTTAGATTTGTAATTGTTTTGGGGTGGGGGGGGTTTCTTGAGACCTTTAGTCAGGAGTGTGTGTAGCCCTCTCATCCACTTTGTACCCTGGTTCTGTATTAGTTGTTTTGCTTCGTCGTCCTCTGTTTCCTGTTTCCTGACTATGGTGTGAAAACATCCCAGAGTGTCACATCTATTAAAGTCTTCATGTTTGGAGAGGACGGCCATCTGACGTTGGGCGGGGACGGCCATCTGACGTTGGGCGGGGACGGCCATCTGACGTTGGGCGGGGACGGCCATCTGACGTTGGGCGGGGACGGCCATCTGGCGTTCGGCGGGGACGGCCATCTGGCGTTCGGCGGGGACGGCCATCTGGCGTTGGGCGGGGACGGCCATCTGGCGTTGGGCGGGGACGGCCATCTGGCGTTGGGCGGGGACGGCCATCTGGCGTTGGGCGGGGACGGCCATCTGGCGTTGGGCGGGGACGGCCATCTGACAGCCTGATGTTGGGAGAGACCCTGTACATTAGTGTGCGTGTGCATACATGAGTCTGTGCATACTAACGGTATGACCAAAGGTATTAGTCTCTGAAATGTAGCATATTTAAAGCTGCAATAGGTAACAATAGGCGATCCGTCATTCTCATTGAAAGCAAGTCAAGAACCCATAAATATGTTCTAAGGGCGCTAGTTCTTTGCTTCCCGTTCTTAAGTTTAGTTTTTGTGTCTTTTACTTTCGGTTTTGTACACCAGCTTCAAACCAACTTCAAACAGCTGAAAATACAATATTATTTCACAGCGGTTTAGATGGTATAATGATTCTCTATTCTATACTTGCTTGTTTTTTCACATAAACAAAAATTAGGCGAACTATTAGAATTTTAGCAATCAGGAAATGGAGTGATTTCTGCATAGTGCAGCTTTAAACCATATACAGAAGAAAATACTTGCTTGGGCCAAGAAAGACGAGCAATGGACGTTAGACCGGTGGAAATCTGTCCTTTGGTCTGATGAGTCCAAATTTGAGATTTTTGGTTCCAACCTCTGTGTCTTTGTGAGATGCAGAGTAGGTGAACAGATGATCTCTGCATGTGTGGTTCCCACCGTGAAGCATGGAGGAGGAGGTGTGATGGTGCTTTGCTGGTGACACGGTCATTGATTTATTTAGAATTCAAGGCATAATTACTTTATGTATAATTACTTTAAGACATGAAGGTCATATGTGTATTGCCAAAGCACAAGTGTAATGCAACAAAAGTAAGTGTTAAAGTTAGATCAGATTGACTCTTAGTTGTGAACCGAGATCTTTCGTGTCGGATTGTATTCAAGGATTTTAACTCGCAGCGTCAGAAATCAGACTTCTCTCAGAGTCTCTGTCTTTGAGATCTGTGAGTCTTTGACTTTGTCTTTCTCTTTTAGAGATCTCAGAGCCCAGCGTCCTTGTCCTCCACCGTGGCATGCAAAGCTCTGAGGACATTGGAAGTTAAACAGCTTCCCTTGACACTCGGCTCTAAAACCTTTTTAAAACCACTGTCATATTCATCCCTTGTCCTCTCAGCCGTTGTCGTCACCAGAAATATCACACAGAGAGTGAGTAGATCTGTAATGTACAGAGTTATGTTTAAATCAGTGAAGTGAGTTTCCTGTACCCCTCTGAAGACATGTCAGAGAGAGTGTGTGAGTGTGTGTTCATGCATGTACAGCTGAAGTCGGAAGTTTACATACACTTATGTTGGAGTCATTAAAACTCGTTTTTCAACCACTCTATAAATTTCTTGTTAACAAACTATAGTTTGGGCAAGTCGGTTAGGACATCTACTTTGTGCATGACACAAGTCATTTTTCCAGCAATTGTTTACAGATATATTATTTCACTTATAATTCACTTTATCACAATTCCAGTGGGTCAGAAGTTTACATATACACTAAGTTGACAGTGCCTTTAAACAGCTTGGAAAATTCCAGAAAATGATGTCATGGCTTTAGAAGCTTCTGATTGATTCAAATTATGTCAATTAGCCTATTGAAGCTTCTGATTGACTCAAATGATGTCAATTACTCTATTGGAGGTGTACCTGTGGATGTATTTCAAGGTCTACCTTCAAACTCAGTGCATCTTTGCTTGACATCATGGGAAAATCTAAAGAAATCAGCCAAGATATTTTAGTCCTCCACAAGTCTGGTTCATCCTTGGGAGCAATTTCCAAACACTTGAAGGTACCATGTTCATCTGTACAAACAATAGTACGCAAGTATAAACACCATGGGACCACGCAGCCGTCATACCGCTCAGGAAGGAGTTCTGTCTCCCAAGAGATGAATGTACTTTGGTGCGGAAAGTGCACATCATTCCCAGAACAACAGCAAAGGACCTTGTGAAGATGCTGGAGGAAACAGGTACAAAAGTATCTATATCCACAGTAATATGAATCCTATATCTACATAACCTGAAAGGCCGCTCAGCAAGGAAGAAGCCACTGCTCCAAAACCGCCATAAAAAGCCAGACTACGGTTTGCAACTGCAAATGGGGACAAAGATCGTACATTTTGGAAAAATGTCCTCTGGTCTGATAAAACAAAAATTAGAACTGTTTGGCCATAATGACCATCGTTATGTTTGGAGGAAAAAGAGGGAGGCTTGCAAGCCGATGAACACCATCCAAACCGTGAAGCACGGGGGTGGCAGCATCATGTTGTGGGGGTGCTTTGCTGCAGGAGGGACTGGTGCACTTCACAAAATAGATGGCATCATGAGGTAGGAAAATTATGTGGATATATTGAAGCAACATCTCAAGACAACAGTCAGGAAGTTAAAGCTTGGTCGCAAATGGGTCTTCCAAATGGACAATGACCCCAAGCATACTTCCAAAGTTGTGGCAAAATGGCTTAAGGACAACAAAGTCAACGTATTGGAGTGGCCATCACAAAGCCCTGACCTCAATCCTATAGAAAATGTGTGGGCAGAACTGAAAAAGCATGTGCGAGCAAGGAGGCCTACAAACCTGACTCAGTTACACCAGCTCTGTCGGGAGGAATGGGCCAAAATTCACCCAACTTATTGTGGGAAGCTTGTGGAAGGCTACCCAAAACGTTTGACCCAAGTTAAACAATTTAAAGGCAATGCTACCAAATACTAAATTAGTGTATGTAAACTTCTGACCCACTGGGAATGTGATGAAAGAAATAAAAGCTGAAATAAATTATTCTCTCTATTATTATTCTGACATTTCACATTCTTAAAATAAAGTGGTGATCCTAACTGACCTAAGACAGGGAATTTCTACTAAGATTAAAAGTCAGGAATTGTGGAAAAACTGAGTTTAAATGTATCCTGCTAAGGTGTATGTAAACTTCCGACTTCAACTGTATTTGCTTCTCTCTGTGTGGCTCAGAACTTTGTCTGGTGAGATTGTGTTATAAGTGTGTGAGAGTGGAAGGGGGCCTTGCATGCTTAGGCGAGCGAGGAGTGGAGCACTAAAGCATGTGTAGCAGTGAATAGTAGAGCAGGCTGAGTTTCAGCAAGTTTCCTGTGTGTACAGGAGGGCTCTCTGCATTTCAATTCAATTCAAGGGGCTTTATTGGCATGGGAAACATGTGTTAACATTGCCAAAGCAAGTGAGGTAGATAATACACAAAAGTGAAATAAACAATACAAATTAACAGTAAACATTACACATACAGAAGTTTCAAAACAAGAAAGACATTACAAATGTCATATTATATATATACATTTCTCTCTCTTCTCCCCCTTTCTCATTCTTCTCGCTCCATCTATCATCATAGTGAGCTTTTTTAAGTTTTTCTTACTTTCCGTAAGAAATTATAGTAACAGTTTGTAACAAAATGTCTGTTCTCATTTGTTGTGACTGTAGTGTCAGGTTCAACTGATTTGCTAAACCATAATCATTCACATCCTACCTGACAAACATCAGTGGGTGTGTGCTTGGATGGTTAGTGGAGACGAGTGCTGCTGATGTCACTGCTATGGGCATCAGAGAGGAGGGTGTGTCTAGCAGGTGCCAAAGGGGGTGTGTGCCTGGCACTCTGTCCAAACCCCTGCAGGGTATCCAGGGATCGCTCTGCTCTGGCCTCTCCTTCCTGCCCCACCCCTCACATCACCCCATGAGGGGGGCGTGGTTGGGGAAAAAACCTCCTCCTCACTCGCCCAACATCACCTCTCCTCTGTGTTTCCCCCTTCTCACTCCTCCCCTCTCTTTCCCCTTTTCTCACTCCTCCCCTCTCTTTCCCCCTTTCTCACTCCTCCCCTACTCACACACGCTCCACTGCAATAGCTTTGTCCCTGTCTTCTCTCTACAGTATGAGAACAGAAGTTTGAGTTGTGCATGTGTCCAAGGTTAGCTTTTAGTCCTGTAAATATAGTAGCTATAGTACCTTCTCCTCTCCTCTTCTCCTCAGTAGATACACCCTCACCTCTAGTACCTTCTCCTCTTCTCCTCAGTAGATACACCCTCACCTCTCGTACATCCTCTCCCCCTCAGTAGATACACCCTCACCTCTAGTACCTTCTCCTCTCCTCTTCTCAGTAGATACACCCTCACCTCTAGTACCTTCTCCTCCTCTCCTCAGTAGATACACCCTCACCTCTAGTACCTTCTCCTCTCCTCTTCTCCTCAGTAGATACACCCTCACCTCTAGTACCTTCTCCTCTCCTCTTCTCAGTAGATACACCCTCACCTCTAGTACCTTCTCCTCCTCTCCTCAGTAGATACACCCTCACCTCTAGTACCTTCCCCTCTTCTTCTCAGTAGATACACCCTCACCTCTAGTACCTTCTCCTCTTCTCCTCAGTAGATACACCCTCACCTCTAGTACCTTCTCCTCTCCTCCTCAGTAGATACACCCTCACCTCTAGTACCTTCTCCTCTTCTCCTCAGTAGATACACCCTCACCTCTAGTACATCCTCTCCCCCTCAGTAGATACACCCTCACCTCTAGTACCTTCTCCTCTTCTCCTCAGTAGATACACCCTCACCTCTAGTACCTTCTCCTCTTCTCCTCAGTAGATACACCCTCACCTCTAGTACATCCTCTCCCCCTCAGTAGATACACCCTCACCTCTAGTACCTTCTCCTCTCCTCTTCTCCTCAGTAGATACACCCTCACCTCTAGTACCTTCTCTTCTTCTCCTCAGTAGATACACCCTCACCTCTAGTACCTTCTCCTCTTCTCCTCAGTAGATACACCCTCACCTCTAGTACATCCTCTACCCCTCAGTAGATACACCCTCACCTCTAGTACATCCTCTCCCCCTCAGTAGATACACCCTCACCTCTAGTACCTTCTCTTCTCCTCAGTAGATACACTCTCACCTCTAGTACCTTCTCCTCTTCTCCTCAGTAGATACACCCTCACCTCTAGTACCTTCTCCTCTCCTCTTCTCCTCGGTAGATACACCCTCACCTCTAGTACCTTCTCTCCTCTTCTCCTCAGTAGATACACCCTCACCTCTAGTACCTTCTCCTCTTCTCCTCAGCAGATACACCCTCACCTCTAGTACCTTCTCCTCTCCTCTTCTCCTCAGTAGATACACCCTCACCTCTAGTACCTTCTCCTCTCCTCCTCAGTAGATACACCCTCACCTCTATTACCTTCTACTCTCATCTTCTCCTCAGTAGATACACCCTCTCCTCTAGTACCTTCTCCTCTCCTCTTCTCCTCAGTAGATACACCCTCACCTCTAGTACCTTCTCCTCAGTAGATACACCCTCTCCTCTAGTACCTTCTCCTCTCCTCCTCAGTAGATACACCCTCACCTCTAGTACCTTCTCCTCTCCTCCTCAGTAGATATACTCTCACCTCTAGTACCTTCTCCTCTCCTCTTCTCCTCAGTAGATACACCCTCACCTCTAGTACCTTCTCCTCTCCTCTCCTCCTCAGTAGATACACCCTCTCCTCTAGTACCTTCTACTCTCCTCTTCTCCTCAGTAGATATACTCTCACCTCTAGTACCTTCTCCTATCCTCTCCTCCTCAGTAGATACACCCTCACCTCTAGTACCTTCTCCTCTCCTCTTCTCCTCAGTAGATACACCCTCTCCTCTAGTACCTTCTCCTCAGTAGATACACCCTCTCCTCTAGTACCTTCTCTTCCCCTCAGTAGATACACCCTCACCATTTCTGCCTTTTAATGTCAGATGACACATCTCGGAGAGGAGTCATTATGATGTAATAATACGATGTGTCTTAATCACCGGCAGTATAAACTGGATTATCAAGTGGGTGGTTCGAGCCCTGAATGCTGATTGGCTGACAGCCGTGGTATATCGGTATACCACAGGTATGACAAAACATGTATTTTTACTGCTCTAATTACGTTGGTAACCAGTTTATAATAGCAATAAGGCACCTTGGAGGTTTGTGGTATGTAGTCTTAGCCGTGGTATATTGGCCATATAACACACCCCCCAGTGCCTTATTGCTTAAATAATAGTCTGCTCCTATAGATAAAATGTGAACGTTTCCTCTCTGAAGGGTAAAGAGCTTATTTGGCTATGAGGAAGGTGATGAAGAATCCATGCCTCATTCAACCTCATGTCATAGTTCACACTGATACGTGGAAGAGGAGAGGTGAAGACGAAGGGAGAGTGTGAAAATGAGTAACGTAGACTCATCTGTTGCGTCTAGGCATTAAACAGTCTGTTTCCCCCCGGACTGCATCATCAGCACTCAGATTGTTATCCCAGGAAGTGATGTCATAATTAGTGCCAGGAGTTTTTCCTGAGTTTACCTTAGGTGGGCCTTGACAATGCTTTATGAGGAATATGGTGTGAGAGGTGCAGAGGAAGTTGGAGTAAGGAGATGTGTTTTAGGACTGATGAGAGTCTACAGGAAGCAGTCTGCAGGTCCTCTCGCTGTTTTTAGAGTCTATTCAAGGACACCGTTGTGGTTTGTTCTTTTAGCTGACATGGGCTGGTGGTTTGAGGTTTGGAACTGAACTCAGTCTGAAACCACAGAGGGAAGTGGGAGCCTTGGGCAGGTTCTCTCTGAACACTGGTTTATGGGGTCAGTACACACAGCCTGCTTTTTATGAGGGGCGCTTCTGGGTAGATTTGTCCATAATAATTTGTCATCTATTAACTTTCATCAACCTAGCATGTTTTTTAGGCTGAAGAGCTTTGAAAGGAGATGGGTTAGCCAACAGTAGCCTGTCTTCATCTCTTTGACCCTTTTTCATTCCTCTATTCATTCTACACATGGAAGTTGTTCTGATATCATCCACAAGACGCCAGTCAACGACATGCACCCCTTTCAGATGATCCTCTCATTATGAGGCTGAATATGACTAATTAAGAGGCCATACGTTAGGGGAAGCTGGCATTTGATTGACAGTTGATAGACACTCCCGGTTCAAGTCACCGCATTTGAAATATGTTTATAATTTTTCTCCTTCCTATTTGGCACGTTATCTACGGGTGGCGGCTCACACCTTGTTGGTATTTAAGATATAATTAACCGGATATTACCGGATCATGCCGGTGGCTGGTTCCAGGGACGTCTCGCTGCCGGTACCGATGGTGGCAAGGGGTTGTCTGCCGTCGCATCAGCATCTGGATGAGGGAGCACAGCGGAGTCCCATCTCATTACCGTAGCAACGCCCTAACGTAGCGCCAGACACACGGCTCGCCGTGATTAAGATGTAAATCTCCCCTAATTGGTATGTAAATATGTACTTGTATATCAAATCAAACTTTATTTGTCACATACAACAAATGTAGACCTTACCGTGAAATGCTTACTTACAAGCCCTTCACCAACAGTGCAGTTCAAGAAGAGTTAAGAAAATATTTACCAAATAGGCAAAAGTAAAAAATAATAATAAGAAGTAACACAATAAGAATAATAATAACGAGGCTACATACAGGGGCTCCGGTACCGAG
Organism: Salvelinus alpinus; assembly: GCF_045679555.1. Taxonomy (NCBI): domain Eukaryota; kingdom Metazoa; phylum Chordata; class Actinopteri; order Salmoniformes; family Salmonidae; genus Salvelinus; species Salvelinus alpinus. The sequence goes on from NC_092090.1 coordinate 17,336,338, forward strand.
TCAGTGTGCGGGGGTGCAGGCTAGTTGAGGTAATCTGTACATGTAGGTGGGGGTGAAGTGACACATAGATAATAAACAGAGAGTAGCAGCAGTGTACATGTAGGTGGGGGTGAAGTGACTATGTACAGATAATAAACAGAGAGTAGCAGCAGTGTACAAAAGGGAGAGGGGGGGGGATGTCAATGTAAATAGTCTGGTGCGAATTGTTCAGCAGTCTTATGGCTTGCGGGTAGAAGCTGTTGAGGAGCCTTTTGGTCCTACACTTGGCGCTCCGGTACCGCTTGCCGTGTGGTAGCAGAGAAAACAGTCTATAACTTGGGTGACTAGAGTCCCTGACAATTTTATGGGCTTTCCTCTGACACTGCCTATTATATCAGTCCTGGATGGCAGGAAGCTTGGCCCCAGTGATGTACTGGGCCATACGCACTACCCTCTGTGTAGCGCCTTACGGTCAGATGCCGAGCAGTTGCCATACCAGGCGGTGATGCAACCGATCAGGATGCTCTCGATGGTGCAGCTGTAGAACCTTTTGAGGATCTGGGGACCCATGCCAAATCTTTTCAGTCTCCTGAGGGGGAATAGGTTTTGTCGTGCCCTCTTCATGACTGTCTTGGTATGTTTGGACCATGATAGTATGTTGGTGATGTGGACGCCAAAGAAACTCTCAACCCGCTCCACTACAGCCCCGTCGATGTTAATGGGGGCCTGTTCGGCCCGCCTTTTCCTGTAGTCCACGATCAGCTCATTTGTCTTACACACACTGAGGGAGAGGTTGTTGTCCTGGCACCACACTGCCAGTTCTCTGACCTCCTCCCTATAGTCCGTCTCATCGTTGTCGGTGATCAGGCCTACCTATGTTGTGTCATCAGCAAACTTAATGATGGTGTTGGAGTCGTGTTTGGCCACGCAGTCGTGGGTGAACAGGGAATACAGGAGTGGACTAAGTACACACCCCTGAGGGGCCCCAGTGTTAAGGATCAGCGTGGCAGATGTGTTGTTGCCTACTCTTACCACCTGGGGGTGGCCCGTCAGGATGTCCAAAAACCAGTTGCAGAGGGAGGTGTTTAGTTCCAGAGTCCTTAGCTTAGTGATGAGCTTCGTGGGCACTATGGTGTCGAACGCTGAGCTGTAGTCAATGAACAGCATTCTCACATAGGTGTTCCTTTTGAAAGGGCAGTGTGGAGTGCGATTGAGATTCCATCATCTGTGGATCTGTTGGGGCGGTATGCGAATTGGAGTGGGTCTAGGGTGTCCGGGAGGATGCTGTTGATATGAGCCATGACCAGCCTTTCAAAGCACTTCATGGCTACCAACGTGAGTGCTACAGGGCGGTAATCATTTAGGCAGGTTACCTTCGCTTTCTTGTGCACATGGACTATGGTGGTTTGCTTGAAACATGTAGGTGTTACTGACTCGGTCAGGGGAAGGTTGAAAATGTCAGTGAAGATACTTGACAGTTGGTCTGTGCATGCTTTGAGTACACGTCCTGGTATTCTGTCTGGCCCAGCGGCTTTGTGAATGTTGACCTGTTTAAAGTTTTTTTTCACATCGGCTACCGAGAGTGTTATCACACAGTCATCCAGAACAGCTGGTGCAACTCGTGCATGCTTCAGTGTTGCTTGCCTCGAAGCGAGCATAAAAGGCATTTAGCTCGTCTGGTAGGCTCGCGTCACTGGGCAACTCACGTCAGGGTTTCCCTTTGTTGTCCATAATAGTTTTCAAGCCCTGCCACATCTGACGAGCGTCAGAGCTGGTGTAGTAGAATACAATCTTAATCCTGTATTGATGCTTTGCTTGTTTGAGGGTTCGTCTGAGGGCATAGCGGGATTTCTTATAAGCGTCCGGATTATTCTCCTGCTCCTTGAAAACGGCAGCTCTAGCCTTTAGCTCGATGCAGATGTTGCCTGTAATCCATGGCTTCTGGTTGGAATATGTATGTACGGTCACTGTGGGGACGACGTCGTCGATGCACTTATTGATGAAGCTGGTGACTGAGGTGGTAAACTCCTCAATGCCATTGGAGGAATCCCGGAACATATTCCAGTCTGTGCTAGCAAAACAGTTCTGTAGTGAAGCATCCGTGTCATCTGACCACTTCCGTATTGAGCCAGTCACTGGTACTTCCTGCTTTAGTTTTTGCTTGTAAGCAGGAATCAGGAGGATAGAATTATGGTCAGATTTGCCAAATGGAGGGCGGGGGAGAGCTTTGTATGCATCTCTGTGTGTGGAGTAAAGGTGGTCTAGGAATTTGTTAACTCTGGTTGCACATATGACATGCTGGTAAAAATTTGGTAAAACTGATTTAAGTTTGCCTGCATTAAAGTCCCTGGGCACTAGGAGCGCCGCTTCTGGGTGAGCATTTTCTTCTTTGCTTATGGCCTTATATAGTTGGTTGAGAGCGGTCTTAGTGCCAGCTTCATTCTGTGGTGGTAAATAGACGGCTACGAATAATATAGATGAGAACTCTCTTGGTAGATAGTGTGGTCTACAGCTTATCAGTACTCTTATCAGTACTCTACCTCAGGCGAGCAATACCTCGAGACTTCTTTAATATTAGACATTGCGCGCCAGCTGTTATTGACAAATAGATACACCCCCACTCCTCGTCTTACCAGACGTAGCTTCTCTGTTCTGCCGGTGCATGAAAATTCCCTCCAGCTCTATATTATCCATATCGTTGTTCAGCCACATCTCGATGAAACATAAGATATTTCCGTTTTTAATGTCCCGTTGGTAGGATCATCTTAATCGTACGTCATCAATTTTATTTTCCAATTATTGCACGTTAGCAAGAAGAACGGATGGCAGTGGGAGTTTACTCGCGCGGATACGGATTCTCAGCAGGCTGCCCGATCTGCGGCCCCTTTTCCTGCGTCTTTTCTTCAAGCAAATGACGGGGATCTGGGCCTGTTCCAGTGAAAGCAGTATATCCTTCTCGTCAGACTCGTTAAAGGAAAAAGTTTCTTCCAGTCCGCAGTGAGTAATCGCTGTTCTGATGTCCAGAAGTAATTTTCGGTCATAAGAGACGGTAGCAACATTATGTAAAAAATAAGTTGCGCCAAAAAAATTACAAATCAGCACAATTGGTTGAGAGAATGTAAAACGTCAGCCTTGTTCTTCGGCGTCATCTTTTTCATATGAAGAGGTTTCTCAGATAGAGCCATGCTATGTCCTCTCTGTTTACCTGTCCTCTCTGTTTACCTGTCCTCTCTGTTTACCTGTCCTCTCTCTCATCTCCTTAACCCCTATAGGCTGACTCCTCTCTCTCATCTCCTTAACCCCTATAGGCTGACTCCTCTCTCTCATCTCCTTAACCCCTATAGGCTGACTCCTCTCTCTCATCTCCTTAACCCCTATAGGCTGACTCCTCTCTCTCATCTCCTTAACCCCTATAGGCTGACTCCTCTCTCTCATCTCCTTAACCCCTATAGGCTGACTCCTCTCTCTCTCTCACCTCCTTAACCCCTATAGGCTGACTCCTCTCTCTCTCTCATCTCCTTAACTCCTATAGGCTGACTCCTCTCTCTCATCTCCTTAACCCCTATAGGCTGACTCCTCTCTCTCATCTCCTTACCCCTATAGGCTGACTCCTCTCTCTCATCTCCTTAACCCCTATAGGCTGACTCCTCTCTCTCATCTCATTAACCCCTGTAGGCTGACTCCTCTCTCTCATCTCCTTAACCCCTATAGGCTGACTCCTCTCTCTCATCTCCTTAACCCCTATAGGCTGACTCCTCTCTCTCATCTCCTTAACCCCTATAGGCTGACTCCTCTCTCTCATCTCCTTAACCCCTATAGGCTGACTCCTCTCTCTCTCTCATCTCCTTAACCCCTATAGGCTGACTCCTTTCTCTCTCCTTACCCCTATAGGCTGACTCCTCTCTCTCTCTCATCTCCTTACCTCTATAGGCTGACTCCTTTCTCTCTCTTTACCCCTATAGGCTGACTCCTCTCTCTCATCTCCTTAACCCCTATAGGCTGACTCCTCTCTCTCTCTCTCTCTCTCTCATCTCCTTAACCCCTATAGGTCTCTCCTCCAGAGAGAGGCCAAGGAGAGGTGAGGGCTAGAGATATAGGTGTTTACACACTTTACATTAACACACAGTCACCATACATTAACACACAGTCACCACACATTAACACACAGTCACCATACATTAACACACAGTCACCACACATTAACACACAGTCACCATACATTAACACACAGTCACCATACATTAACACACAGTCACCACACATTAACACACAGTCACCACACATTAACACACAGTCACCACACATTAACACACAGTCACCATACATTAACACACAGTCAGCACACATTAACACACAGTCAGCACACATTAACACACAGTCAGCACACATTAACACACAGTCAGCACACATTAACACACAGTCACCACACATTAACACACAGTCACCACACATTAACACACAGTCACCACACATTAACACACAGTCACCACACATTAACACACAGTCACCATACATTAACACACAGTCACCATACATTAACACACAGACTTAGTCACCCTTCTATGACGCTATGATATGTCTACATTAGACTGTATGTTTAGTTCATTATTAAAGTCTGCTTTGTTAAATTACATCTATGAATCTTTCACTGTTTTATAACAACCTACAGACGATTACAGGGTCCTTTTTCATGTACAGTACGTTGTGTCAAATCATTTTTTTAAACAAATGTTATTTTTTTCTTCTCTCTAGACATTGGTTCTCTGTATCTGTGTGGACTTGTATGAGTGATACATACTTAGACAACTGAACCAGAAATGATGGCGGTTCATCCGTGGGTGTGTACTCTAATTTCTAGGATCTTATATATTCCCAGAACATTCCTTTTAAGGCTTAAATGTCTTCTATGTAACCTCGCGGGTCACGCAAACCATTCCACAGAGAAGGTTAACATTGCCAGAGTGCATTGCTAACATGTTTGGCTGCGTATTCTTCATTTTTCTGACACATTCTACAGAGCGGGAACTCCCTGATTAAACTGAAGTCACCTACGTGTTGTTTTTCTGTACTGCTCCATAGCCCTGCACGTTCTCCCGTGGAACTCTGTAGCAGGCTGAGCTCGGACATCTCCCTCCCTTTCCCCTCTTGTCTTCTCCCTCCCTTTCCCCTCTTGTCTTCTCCCTCCCTTTTGCCCTCTTGTTTTCTCCCTCCCTTTTGCCCTCTTGTCTTCTCCCTCCCTTTCCCGTCTTCTCCCTCCCTCCCTTTCCCCTCTCGTCTTCTCCCTCCCTTTCCCCTCTTCTTCTCACTCCCTCCCTTTCCCCTCTCGTCTTCTCACTCCCTCCCTTTCCCCTCTTGTCTTCTCAGTTGGGCGAACCCCCCCTTCACCCCCCCCGACATTTGGAACAGCACAAATAAATAATCATAACATTTAAAACTATAGAAACATATCAAGAAAAATATAAGACTCATAAATATCAAAAATAAGTAACAGAGACAAATAGAAACAAATTGTAGTATATAAAAGAGAATATAATTATTACACTATTACCCTATTTCTAACAAAAAACACAAATACCACAACCTTTTACATATACTAAATCACACAAATACACAAATAAAATAAGACACTTATAAAGAAGAGAACCTGATTATTGCACTTCAAACAAGAAACACACAAACTAAATAGCACAACTAATTGCATTAGTACTGTACAAAGTTAGAGGTGCGCTATTTGATAGATCCCCTGCTCCCCCTACCTCGGGCTTCCAGTGGGGAGACCTGAGGTCAACCTACCCCCGCCCCCCTCCCCATCTCGTACTTCTGAGTAGCTCACAAACATGCCGCCCCCGGCAAGATGCCGCCCTGGGCCGCTGCCCATGTCGTATATGCCTAAATCCGCCACTGGTGTCTGTCTATCTGTCTCTGTGTCTGTCTGTCTTTGTATTGCATGCATGGGGATTTTAGGTCAGTGATGAGCACAGACCCTGGTTCAATTCCAGGCTGTGATTGTGAGTCCCATAGGGCGGCGCACAATTGGCCCAGCATCGTCCGAGTTAGGGTTTGGCCGGGGTAGGCTGTCATTGTAAATAAGAGTTTGTTCTTAACTGACGTGCCTAGTTAAATAAAGGTTAAATAAAATAAATGAAAAATTCCATCTATCAACTACTGTGTGCTACCTGGAACCGACGGGGCAGAAAAGACAAACGTTCCCAACCGCAGTTTCCGTTAAACTGGAATCTGCCTCTGGTTAGGCTAGGTGACTTTCTCAGGTGTTGTGGGTGTAGCCCATGTTAGGATGAGCAGATAGGAGTACAATTATGTTGGCCCTACATGCTGATGTAAGGTCTGTTTAGTGTTTTTCTCCCAAATGGTGAAGGTTAGGAATTAGGGGTGGTAAGCTGATCCTAGATCTGTGCCGAAAGGCCAACTTCTAGCGTGATGCATCCTGATGATTTGCAGGGAGCCTATCAGGAGTCATGACCTGACACATCAGTGCTCTGCCCCGCCCCATCACCTGATTGGCCAAGTGTCAAACAAGAAATGATTCATATGAGAGCAAATATTAACACACACTCTCTCAAACATACACTACCGTTCAAAAGTTTGGGGTCACCTAGAAATGTCCTTGTTTTTGAAAGAAAAGCACATTTCTGTCCACTAAAATAACATCAAATTGATCAGAATAACAGTGTAGACATTGTTAATGTTGTAAATGACTATTGTAGCTGGAAACGGCTGATTTTTAATGGAATATCTACATAGGAGTACAGAGGCCCATTTTCAGCAACCATCACTCCTGTGTTCCAATGGCACGTTGTGTTAGCTAATCCAAGTTTATAATTTTGAAAGGCTAATTGATCATTAGAAAACCCATTTGCAATTATGTTAGCACAGCTGAAAGCTGTTGTTCTGATCATGGCCGATTACATTGCACTCCACGAGGAGACTGCGTGACAGGCTGACTACCTGTTATGCGAGTGCAGCAAGGAGCCAAGGTAAGGTGCTAGATTGCATTAAACTTATCTTGTAAAAAAACAATCAATCTTAACATAATCACTAGTTAACTACACATGGTTGATGATATTACTAATATAATCAATGCGGTGCCTGTTAATTTATCATTGAATCACAGCCTACTTCGCCAAACGGGGGATTTAACAAGCGCATTCGCGAAAAAAGCACAATCGTTGCACCAACGTGTACCTAACCATAAACATCAACGCCTTTCTTAAAATCAATACACAAGTATAATTTTTTAAACCTGCATATTTAGTTAATATTGCCTGCTAACATGATTTTCTTTTAACTAGGGAAATTGTGTCACTTCTCTTGCGTTCTGTGCAACAGAGTCAGGGTATATGCAGCAGTTTGGGCCGCCTGGCTCGTTGCGAACTAATTTGCCAGAATTTTACATAATTATGACATAACATTGAAGGTTGTGCAATGTAACAGCAATATTTAGACTTATGGATGCCACCCGAAAAATTAACGTTTTGTTTTCGAAATGATAGTTTCCGGATTTGACCATATTAATGACCTAAGGCTCGTATTTCTGTGTAATATTATATTATAATCAAGTCTATGATTTGATAGAGCAGTTTGAGCGGTGGTAGGCAGCAGCAGGCTCGTAAGCATTCATTCAAACAGCACTTTACTGCGTTTGCCAGCAGCTTCAAGCATTGCGCTGTTTTTGACTTCAAGTCATTCAACTCCAGAGATTAGGCTGGCAATACTAAAGTACCTATTAGAACATCCAATAGTCAAAAGGTATATGATATACAAATGGTATAGAGAGAAATAGTCCTATAATAACTACATCCTAAAACTTCTTACCTGGGAATATTGAAGACTCATGTTAAAAGGAACCACCAGCTTTCATATGTTCTCATGTTCTGAGCAAGGAACTTAAACGTTAGCTCTCTTACATGGCACATATTGCACTTTTACTTTCTTCTCCAACACTTTGTTTTTGCATTATTTAAACCAAATTGAACATGTTTCATTATTTATTTGAGACTAAATTGATTTTATTGATGTATTATATTAAGTTAAAATAAAAGTGTTCATTGTTCATTCAGTATTGTTGTAATTGTCATTAATACAAATATATATAAAAATCGTCCGATTAATCGGGATTGGCTTTTTTTGGTCCACCAATAATCGGTATCGGCGTTGAAAAATCATAATCGGTCGACCTCTAGTACTATTTAATGAAGCTGCCAGTTGAGGACAGTATATAAATATGATATGAGTAATGTAAGATATTTAAACATTATTAAAGTGGCATTATTTAAAGTGCCATTGTTTAAAGTGACTAGTGATCCATTTATTCTAGTGGCCAGATATTGGGTCTCAATGTGGGCAGCAGCCTACCTCTGAGTTAGTGATTGCTGTTTAGCAGTCGGATGGCCTTGAGATAGAAGCTGTTCTTCAGTTTCTCGGTCCCAGCTTTGATGCACCTATGGGGCCCCAGTGTTGAGGGTCAACGAGGTGGGGATGTTGTTTCCTGCCTTCACCACCTGGGCGGCAGCCCGTCAGAAAGTCCAGGACCCAGTTGCACAGGGCGGGGTTGAGACCCAGGGCCTCCAGCTTAATGATGAGATTGGAGGGTACTATGGTGTTGAGTGCTGAACTGTAGTCAATGAACAGCATTCTTACATAGGCATTCCTGTTTTCCAGATGGGATAGGGCAGTGTGATGGCTATTGCATCGTCTGTGGACCTGTTGGGGCGGTATGCAAACTGAAGTGGGTCTAGGGTGGCCGGTAATGTGGAGGTGATATGATCCTTGACTAGTCTCTCAAAGCACTTCATGATGACAGAAGTGAGTGCTACGGGGCGGTAGTCATTTAGTTCAGTTATCTTTGCCTTCTTGGGTACAGGGACAATGGTGGCCATCTTGAAGCATGTGGGGACAGCAGACTTGGATAGAGCGATTGAATAGGTCTGTAAACACACCAGCCAGCTGGTCTGCGCATGCTCTGAGGATGCAACTAGGGATGCCGTCTGGGCCAGCAGCCTTGCGAGGGTTAACACGTTTAAATGTTTTACTCTCGTCGGCCATGGAGAAGGAGAGGGGGGGCGCAGTCCTTGTTAGCGGGCCGCGGCGGTTGCACTGTATTATCCTCAAAGCGGGCAAAGAAGGTGTTTAGTTTGTCTGGAAGCGTGATGTCGGTGTCCTTGACGTGGCTGGTTTTCTTTTTGTAGTCTGATTGTCTGTAGTCCCTGCCACATACGTCTCGTGTTTGAGCCGTTGAATTGCGACTCCACCTTGTCCCTGTACTGGCATTTCGCTTGTTTGATTGCCTTGCGGGGGGAATAGTTACACTGTTTATATTCAGACGTATTCCCAGACCTCTTTCCATGGTTAAATGCAGTGGATTGCTCTTTCAGTTTAGCGTGAATGCTGCCATCCATCCACGGTGTCTGGTTAGGGTAGGTTTTAATAGTCACAGTGGGTATTGCCATTATTTCTGCCGGTGTCTTGGAGCTAGAATCAGGATCATGTATACTGTGCTAATGACGACTCACAAAAAGAGCAAAGGAGCGCATTGTACAATACGGTGAACTGAGCAAACAAGGCATTTGTGGTAAGTACATGGGTGCCGCCATCTTTTTGGTACTCCGCTATTGTGATGTCATCACATGCAAATGTAATTGTATTGTTTTGATTTAGAATGGCCATGAAATAGAATTTACATTTACATTTAAGTCATTTAGCAGACGCTCTTATCCAGAGCGACTTACAAATTGGTGCATTCACCTTATGATATCCAGTGGAACAACCACTTTACAATAGTGCATCTAACTCTTTTAAGAGGGGGGGGGGGGTTAGAAGGATTACTTTATCCTATCCTAGGTATTCCTTAAAGAGGTGGGGTTTCAGGTGTCTCCGGAAGGTGGTGATTGACTCCGCTGACCTGGCGTCGTGAGGGAGTTTGTTCCACCATTGGGGTGCCAGAGCAGCGAACAGTTTTGACTGGGCTGAGCGGGAACTGTACTTCCTCAGAGGTAGGGAGGCGAGCAGGCCAGAGGTGGATGAACGCAGTGCCCTTGTTTGGGTGTAGGGCCTGATCAGAGCCTGAAGGTACGGAGGTGCCGTTCCCCTCACAGCTCCGTAGGCAAGCACCATGGTCTTGTAGCGGATGCGAGCTTCAACTGGAAGCCAGTGGAGAGAGCGGAGGAGCGGGGTGACGTGAGAGAACTTGGGAAAGTTGAACACCAGACGGGCTGCGGCGTTCTGGATGAGTTGTAGGGGTTTAATGGCACAGGCAGGGAGCCCAGCCAACAGCGAGTTGCAGTAATCCAGACGGGAGATGACAAGTGCCTGGATTAGGACCTGCGCCGCTTCCTGCGTGAGGCAGGGTCGTACTCTGCGAATGTTGTAGAGCATGAACCTACAGGAACGGGTCACCGCCTTGATGTTAGTTGAGAACGGATGTAAAGTGTTTCAAATCAACACTCTTATGTTGTAGTAGTGTCGTACATGTAGCCTCTACTTGGCAGCTAAAAGCTGAATTGCAATACACAAAACAACATCTTGAATTGCTTGAAAAGTATCAAACAAGCATCAAGTCTCTAGCTTCAGAGGGTGCCACTGCTTGGTTAAGGCATCTCCCTGCATTGCTGGCAGCCCGAGCTGGGTGGGTGGTAGTCGAGCTGGGTGGGTAGTAGTCGAGCTGGGTGGGTGGTAGTCGAGCTGGGTGGGTGGTAGTCGAGCTGGGTGGGTGGTAGTCGAGCTGGGTGGGTGGTAGTCGAGTTGGGACAGGGTTGGTAATTGCGGTGATGGATTTGTCTCGCTGAAGTTGTCCTCAGATGTTGTTCTCAGCCGTCTGTAGCCACTGAACGACTACTCCACTAGTGACGTGTATCACCCACTTGAGTGATGCTTTTTCTGCTGGCAATACGGGCGCTAAAAGCTCCCCACACATCATTCAGAGTACTAGTCATCCTCACAGTGAGGGAGCCCTCTGCCAGCTCAGCACTGCAGTCCTCTCACGCTCTGGGTGGTGAAATAAGAATCTGGCTAGCTAAGCAAACCAAACAAATTGAGCTGCCGTCATTTCTGCAGTTCCGTTGCGCAAGACAGGTAGATATATTGGATCAAAATTAAATTAGTTATCAAAAACAAAAATCACCTAAAATCAACTAATTATGTGGAATATTTACAGGAGCTCTCAGCCTATGCTGCCAATACGGCCTCATGAAACTTATCAACCACACTTTCTAAATGGAAACATTAAAATCAAATCTAACTTTATTTGTCACATGCGCTGAATACATAAAGTGTAGATCTTACCGTGAAATGCTTACTTACAAGCCCTTAACCAACAGTGCAGTTCAAGAAGAGTTAAGAAAATATTTACAAAATAAAAAATAAAAAGCAACACAATAACGAGGCAATATACAGGGGGTACCGAGTCAGTGTGCAGGGGTACAGGTTAGTTTAGGTCATTTGTACATGTAGGTAGGGGTGAAGTGACTATGCATAGATAATAAACAGCGAGTAGCAGCAGTGTACAAAACAAATGGGGGGGTCAATGTAAATACTCTGGTGTCCATTTGATTAATTGTTCAGCTTTACAACTTTACAACTGACCTTCTACCACATTCCCTTTGTTTGATTGGCATCCTGTCATGTTCAAATACAGTTGAAGTCGGAAGTTTACATACACCTTAGCCAGATACATTTAAACTCAGTTTTTCACAATTCCTGACATTTAATCCTAGTAAAAATTCCCTGTCTTAGGTCAGTTAGGATCACCACTTTATTTTAAGAATGTGAAATGTCAGAATAATAGTAGAGAGAAGGATTTCTTTCAGCTTTTATTTCTTTCATCACATTCCCAATGGGTCAGAAGTTTACATACACTCAATTAGTATTTGGTAGCATTGCCTTTAAATTGTTTAACTTGGGTCAAACGTTTCGGGTAGCCTTCCAGAAGCTTCCCACAATAAGTTGGGTGAATTTTGGCCCATTCGTCGTGACAGAGCTGGTGTAACTGAGTCAGGTTTGTAGGCCTCCTTGCTCGCCCATGCTTTTTCATTTCTGCCCACAAATGTTCTATAGGATTGAGGTCAGGGCTTTGTGATGGCCACTCCAATACATTGACTTTGTTGTCCTTAAGCCATTTTGCCACAACTTTGGAAGTATGCTTGGGGTCATTGCCCATTTGGAAGACCCATTTGCGACTAAGCTTTAACTTCCTGACTGTTGTCTTGAGATGTTACTTCGAAATATCTACATCATTTTCCTACCTCATGATGCCATCTATTTTGTGAAGTGCACCAGTCCCTCCTGCAGCAAAGCACCCCCACAACATGATGCTGCCACCCCCGTGTTTCACGGTTGGGATGGTGTTCTTCGGCTTGCAAACCTCCCCCTTTTTCCTCCAAATCATAACAATGGTCATTATGGCCAAACAGTTCTATTTTTGTTTCATCAAACCAGAGGACATTTCTCCAAAAAGTACGATCTTTGTCCCCATTTGCAGTTGCAAACCGTAGTCTGGTTTATTAATGGCGGTTTTGGTGCAGTGGCTTCTTCCTTGCTGAGCGGCCTTTCAGGTTATGTCGATATAAGACACGTTTTACTGTGGATATAGATACTTTTGTACCTGTTTCCTCCAGCATCTTCACAAGGTCCTTTGCTGTTGTTCTGGGATTGATTTGCACTTTTCGCACCAAAGTACATTCATCTCTAGGAGACAGAATGCGTCTCCTTCCTGAGCGGTATGACGGCTGCGTGGTGTTTATACTTGCGTACTATTGTTTGTACAGATGACGGTGAAACCTTCAGGCATTTGTAAATTGCTCCCAAGGATGAACCAGACTTGTGGAAGTCTACAATTTCTTTTCTGAGGTCTTGGCTTATTTATTTAGATTTTCCCATGATGTCAAGCAAAGAGGCACTGAGTTTGAAGGTAGGCCTTGAAATACATCCACAGGTACACCTCCAATTGAGTGAAATGATATCAATTAGCCTATTAGAAGCTTCTAAAGCAATGACATAATTTTCTGGAATTTTCCAAGCTGTTTAAAGGCACAGTCAACTTAGTGTATGTAAACTTCTAACCCACTGGAATTGTTTAAAGTGAATTATAAGTGAAATAATCTATCTGTAAACAATTGTTGGAAAAATTACTTGTGTCATGCACAAAGTAGATGTCCTAACCGACTTGCCAAAACTATAGTTTGTTAATAAGACATTTGTGGAGTGGTTGAAAAACAAGTTTTAATGACTCCAGCCTAAGTGTATGTAAATTTCCGACTTCAACTGTATATTTCATTTGATTCACAATTGCCAGCTCTCCTTGCTGCCCTCTGAAAAGGGTTTCTCCTGATCCGTTTCGTCCTACACGTGGCAATATAATGAATAGAACGAGCTTCCCCATTCAAGTCAACGATGGCATAATGGGTGGACTGGCGGCCATTGCGAGTGAACCCATATGAGCAAAGCAGGACGTAAAAGCAGGAAGTGTACCCATCAATCTGTGCTGTGATTTGTTGAATCAACTTTACAACTGACATTACAAAAAATGCATTCCATTGCATTTCCCCCTTCCCCTTTCCCTCTTCAAAAGGACCACAATGTTATCCTTGATGATTTTCTTAAATTGTATGTGGAGGCGTCACCAGCTGGAGCGCCCTTATGTATGGATTTTACAAATTGTCAAATAAATTCAATCAATCACATCAGTTAGCATCATTTGAATGAACATTCTACATTACCATGGAAATGATTGCATCACAATACCAGGCAGCCATTGCGAGTGTACCCATGAGTTAACCAATCAAATTGCCAGGGTGAGATGTTCCATGCCCCTTCTATTCATTCTATATCTATGGTCCTACACACCCCTCCTTCATATTTTGACACACTCTCTCCATCTTGTTAGTGTGTACTATTTAAGACCACTCTGTGGCCCAGGGACAAACGGCTGTTCCTCTCGCCCCAAGCGGTCCGTCTTTCATGCTAATATATAAGTCAGATCTGAAATGATCACCGTTTCAGTGTGTGGCGGTCAGATCTCATCATGGCTCCATGCGTAAAAACAATTAAACCTCCTCCTTCCTCGGCCCTCCTCCACCCACAACAATCACTCTAGGACGTGTGAGGTGAAATTGAGCAAGAAATTATCCGTTTTCTAAATCACTTCTCTCCTCTCCCATAACATTCATTTCATTCTTTCTCTTTGTCCCTTTCCTCTTTTAGCTTCTACTTTAACAGGTCCCAACCAAGCCCCTCGCTTCTTCTCCTTTCCTCCAGCCTCTTTTCTCATCTCTCTCTCTGTCGTCGTTCTTCCAACAGGACGCGTTGCGTGTGAATGCTCTCTGAGCGGCCTGCTTTCTTCCCTTCAGGCTGGATGACATTGTTGCTGCCTACTGTGGGTTGGCTGTATTTATTTAGTGGTAATTGGTGTGCGGATGAGTGGGGTAATGAGGTGCATCCACACTTGGCTGCTCCCCTCTGAGAGAGACAGACTGGGGGATGAAGGAAGACTGCTGCAGGCCTGTACCACTCTGCTGTCTGTTCCAGTCCCAGACATCCAGGCTGAGCAGAATGCCTGTTTCATACCCAGGTGGACAAACACAATATCAAATCAAAGTTTATTTGTCATGTGTGCCGAATACAACAGGTGTGGACCTTACAGTGAAATGCTTACTTACAGGCTCTAACCAATAGTGCAAAAAAGGTATTAGGTGAACAATAGGTAAGTAAAGAAATAAGAACAACAGTAAAAGGACAGTGAAAAATAACAGTAGCAAGGCTATATACAGTAGCGAGGCTACAAACAGTAGCGAGGCTATATACAGACACCGGTTAGTTAGGCTGATTGAGGTAGTATGTACATGTAGATATGGTTAAAGTGACTATGCATATATGATGAACAGAGAGTAGCAGTAGCGTAAAAGAGGAGCCTTAATAAGACTGGCCTCCGTGGTTTCGGAGTGTGTGTGTGTTTTTAGTTTTGTGTGTGTGTGTGTGTGTGTGTGTGTGTGTGTGTGTGTGTGTGTGTGTGTGTGTGTGTGTGTGTGTGTGTGTGTGTGTGTGTGTGTGTGTGTGTGTGTGTGTGTGTGTGTGTGTGTGTGTGCGCTTACTTACTGTTGTCTATCCCCGGTGCCCTCCCTGCCACCCCAGACCTATCCCCGGTGCCTCCCCTGCCACCCCAGACCTATCCCCGGTGCCCTCCCTGCCACCCCAGACCTATCCCCGGTGCCTCCCCTGCCACCCCAGACCTATCCCCGGTGCCCTCCCTACCACCCCAGACCTATCCCCGGTGCCCTCCCTACCACCCCAGACCTATCCCCGGTGCCCTCCCTGCCACTCCAGATCTATCCCCGGTGCCCTCCCTGCCACCCCAGACCTATCCCCGGTGCCCTCCCTGCCACCCCAGACCTATCCCCGGTGCCCTCCCTGCCACCCCAGACCTACCACCCCAGACCTATCCTCGGTGCCCTCCCTGCCACCCCAGACCTATCCCCGGTGCCCTCCCTACCACCCCAGACCTATCCCCGGTGCCCCCCCTACCACCCCAGACCTATCCCCGGTGCCCCCCCTACCACCCCAGACCTATCCCCGGTGCCCCCCCTACCACCCCAGACCTATCCCCGGTGCCCTCCCTGCCACCCCAGACCTATCCCCGGTGCCCCCCCTACCACCCCAGACCTATCCCCGGTGCCTCCCCTGCCACCCCAGACCTATCCCCGGTACCACCCCAGACCTATCCCCGGTGCCCTCCCTGCCACCCCAGACCTATCCCCGGTGCCTCCCCGGTACCACCCCAGACCTATCCCCGGTGCCCCCCCCCCCTACCACCCCAGCATAATTTGTTCCAGCATAATTCATGTGGACTCACCCTTGAGACAGTCCCTGTATGAGAGGAGTAGCAGGACTCATTTTAGAGGCAGACTTTGAGTTGTGCCTCCCCTGCCACCCCAGACCTATCTGGTGGTGTTATTCATCTGGTTTGTCCCAGAAACCACCTGGCTGAATCAAACGGGCCGCTGTTGGGTAATTGAGGCCCACTCCGCACCCCCTGTGGTGACCATGGCAGAACTGTAATTCCCCAACAACTCTGACTCAGTCCCAGCCTGGCAACAAGCCCATTTATTTATTTATTTTTTATTTCACCTTTATTTAACCAGGTAGGCAAATTGAGAACACATTCTCATTTACAATTGCGACCTGGCCCATCTCCCAGCAAAACACTCTGACTCAGTCCCAGCCTGGCAACAAGCCCATCTCCCAGCTAAACACTCTGACTCAGTCCCAGCCTGGGAACAAGCCCATCTCCCAGCAAAACACTCTGACTCAGTCCCAGCCTGGCAACAAGCCCATCTCCCAGCAAAACACTCTGACTCAGTCCCAGCCTGGCAACAAGCCCATCTCCCAGCAAAACACTCTGCCTCAGTCCCAGCCTGGCAACAAGCCCATCTCCCAGCAAAACACTCTGCCTCAGTCCCAGCCTGGCAACAAGCCCATCTCCCAGCAAAACACTCTGACTCAGTCCCAGCCTGGCAACAAGCCCATCTCCCAGCAAAACACTCTGCCTCAGTCCCAGCCTGGCAACAAGCCCATCTCCCAGCAAAACACTCTGCCTCAGTCCCAGCCTGGCAACAAGCCCATCTCCCAGCAAAACACTCTGCCTCAGTCCCAGCCTGGCAACAAGCCCATCTCCCAGCAAAACACTCTGCCTCAGTCCCAGCCTGGCAACAAGCCCATCTCCCAGCAAAACACTCTGACTCAGTCCCAGCCTGGCAACAAGCCCATCTCCCAGCAAAACACTCTGCCTCAGTCCCAGCCTGGCAACAAGCCCATCTCCCAGCAAAACACTCTGCCTCAGTCCCAGCCTGGCAACAAGCCCATCTCCCAGCAAAACACTCTGCCTCAGTCCCAGCCTGGCAACAAGCCCATCTCCCAGCAAAACACTCTGACTCAGTCCCAGCCTGGCAACAAGCCCATCTCCCAGCAAAACACTCTGCCTCAGTCCCAGCCTGGCAACAAGCCCATCTCCCAGCAAAACACTCTGACTCAGTCCCAGCCTGGCAACAAGCCCATCTCCCAGCAAAACACTCTGCCTCAGCATCTGTCAGGAGAATGAAGAGGAGGCATCTGTCAGGAGAATGAAGAGGAGGCATCTGTCAGGAGAATGAAGAGGAGGCATCTGTCAGGAGAATGAAGAGGAGGCATCTGTCAGGAGAATGAAGAGGAGGCATCTGTCAGGAGAATGAAGAGGAGGCATCTGTCAGGAGAATGAAGAGGAGGCATCTGTCAGGAGAATGAAGAGGAGGCATCTGTCAGGAGAATGAAGAGGAGGCATCTGTCAGGAGAATGAAGAGGAGGCATCTGTCAGGAGAATGAAGAGGAGGCATCTGTCAGGAGAATGAAGAGGAGGCATCTGTCAGGAGAATGAAGAGGAGGCATCTCAGATCTGGAGTACATCTCAATGTGATACACAGGTTTATTCCAATTTGGACAGTAGAGAGTCAGTCCTGTTTTTTATTGTGGATTGTAATCAGCACTCATACCAAACACACCAGAGGTAGACCTTGGCCTGCTTTAGGTTCCAGGTGTGTTGGTGTGTCATATGTTACAATATAATGTACTGCTCACCTGTACATACAGTACAGTCTGACAAACCCTCTGTGACAGCACCTGCAGTACCACCCCCTCTGTCTAAACTACCCCCCCCCCCCCCCCCCCAGCCTGACACTGAACACCCCTCCAGCTCCTCTATGACTTACTCTGACCTCTGACCTTACGATGGGATCCCATACATGCTGAGAACACAGCTACCTGGAACTGGGGCTACTGTAAAAAACATCTGTTTGAGACCAAGGTCATTCACAGGGAATTACATGTACTCAAAACCTCTGTATGAAGCCTCATAAGCATGACATAAAGACCTGTTCAGTTATTATGAGATTATTAATCCCAAAACAGCCACACCCTTCAAATGGCCACCGCATACAGCTACTGTAGGTGTCATGACCAGGGAGGGTACCTCATACAGCTACTGTAGGTGTCATGACCAGAGAGGGTACCTCATACAGCTACTGTAGGTGTCATGACCAGAGAGGGTACCTCATACAGCTACTGTAGGTGTCATGACCAGAGAGGGTACCTCATACAGCTACTGTAGGTGTCATGACCAGAGAGGGTACCTCATACAGCTACTGTAGGTGTCATGACCAGAGAGGGTACCTCATACAGCTACTGTAGGTGTCATGACCAGAGAGGGTACCTCATACAGCTACTGTAGGTGTCATGACCAGAGAGGGTACCTCATACAGCTACTGTAGGTGTCATGACCAGAGAGGGTACCTCATACAGCTACTGTAGGTGTCATGACCAGAGAGGGTACCTCATACAGCTACTGTAGGTGTCATGACCAGAGAGGGTACCTCATACAGCTACTGTAGGTGTCATGACCAGAGAGGGTACCTCATACAGCTACTGTAGGTGTCATGACCAGAGAGGGTACCTCATACAGCTACTGTAGGTGCCATGACC
This sequence comes from Salvelinus alpinus, assembly GCF_045679555.1. Taxonomy (NCBI): domain Eukaryota; kingdom Metazoa; phylum Chordata; class Actinopteri; order Salmoniformes; family Salmonidae; genus Salvelinus; species Salvelinus alpinus. Next base: position 17,354,833 of record NC_092090.1, read on the forward strand.
AGAGAGGCTACCTCATACAGCTACTGTAGGTGTCATGACCAGAGAGGGTACCTCATACAGCTACTGTAGGTGTCATGACCAGATAGGGTACCTCATACAGCTACTGTAGGTGTCATGACCAGAGAGGGTACCTCATACAGCTACTGTAGGTGTCATGACCAGAGAGGGTACCTCATACAGCTACTGTAGGTGTCATGACCAGAGAGGGTACCTCATACAGCTACTGTAGGTGTCATGACCAGAGAGGGTACCTCATACAGCTACTGTAGGTGTCATGACCAGAGAGGGTACCTCATACAGCTACTGTAGGTGTCATGACCAGAGAGGGTACCTCATACAGCTACTGTAGGTGTCATGACCAGAGAGGGTACCTCATACAGCTACTGTAGGTGTCATGACCAGAGAGGGTACCTCATACAGCTACTGTAGGTGTCATGACCAGAGAGGGTACCTCATACAGCTACTGTAGGTGTCATGACCAGAGAGGGTACCTCATACAGCTACTGTAGGTGTCATGACCAGAGAGGGTACCTCATACATTTAACACTGTCTGTCTGATTTAAACTTTAGTAAGTAGGTTACTTGCCCATGGCTCCGTCTCAATGTTTTAATTACCATAATAATGCTTCACAATTAACACCCAGCCAGTGCTGTGGGTCAGACGATAGCAGGTGTGTTTCAGGCTAAATGTGGGAAAAACACACAACACCATGTATGGCGGTTTCAGGAGCTTGGGGGTGTGGCGAGAATGGAAGGCAGTGAATTTTTTGACAAGGTGGCCGAGGTGATGCCTCATTCCCTCTGACATCGTTGTACACCCTAAAGGTGACTGGATGTGTCCAGCATATACCCAGGGTGCACCTCTCCTAGCTGTGGCTAAATTTACACAACCCAGCCACCTGCCCATAGGGAGGGAGGTAGAGAGGATGGATGGAGGAAGGGAGGTGTGGAGATGGAGCGATTTGGAGGCTCAGGGGGAAGGGTAAAACAGGGTTATACTGTCTGGTTTTCAGAGTGTATTATTCTGTTTGTCTGGGAAGTGTTGTAGTTTACAGCAAGGTAAACCTCGTCTAGCTATTCCTATGTTAGGTGGAGCCTTGCTGTTAACAACAATTTCATGACTTAAATCTGGAAATTATTCCATTTCCACTGTATGTATCATTGCACCTTTGGAACTATTTTCCATCTCTCTTTCTGCATTTGTTTACAACCTGTAACTCCGTCCTGCGTTAGTTTACATCCTGTAACTCCGTCCTGCGTTAGTTTACATCCTGTAACTCCGTCCTGCGTTAGTTTACACCCTGTAACTCCGTCCTGCGTTAGTTTACACCCTGTAACTCCGTCCTGCGTTAGTTTACACCCTGTAACTCCGTCCTGCGTTAGTTTACACCCTGTAACTCCGTCCTGCGTTAGTTTACAACCTGTAACTCCGTCCTGCGTTAGTTTACACCCTGTAACTCCGTCCTGCGTTAGTTTACACCCTGTAACTCCGTCCTGCGTTAGTTTACAACCTGTAACTCCGCCCTGCCTTAGTTTACACCCTGTAACTCCGTCCTGCCTTAGTTTACACCCTGTAACTCCGCCCTGCCTTAGTTTACACCCTGTAACTCCGCCCTGCCTTAGTTTACACCCTGTAACTCCGTCCCGTGTGGTAGTGTGTTGATATCACTGACAGTAGTGATGATAAATGGACTGGATGCCGTCTCCCTAGCTGAGTGTGATCAGGGTTTAGTGGGTTAGTAGAGCACAGCAAGCCCAGCTCCCAGTCATCCCAGTGGAACTCTACTACGAGACTAATATCTCTCTTCTCATAGCTCTCCTCTCTCCCACAGCTCACTGTAACTGTTAAAGATATGACCTCCCCTTTCAGTGTCACTACCCAGAGGAGTAGGGTGGAGTCATACTCAAGGCACTCTGTGCTGTGGAAGGTCCCACGTGATGTCTGTCTCTCTTTTATGGTAACAGGGTTTCCCCTATCAACCATTGTGTGTAATGTGTTTTGGCCATATGTGAACTGACTGAGTAGTACTGTAGCAGTAGTACATAGGCTGGATTGCTGTAACTAACTACACGTGAATGCATCATCCCCATTACATGTATCATCACTTTATTTGTTGGGTCATACATATCGTTGGGTACTGTAGCTGCATAGTTTAAGATACATCTGTAATTGTCATGTTCAACACTTTCATGTCAAATCTATAGATTCAATCTTCTAAGAAAGACACAGAGGAGCTGTATTTCTAATACAATATATCCCATTTAGCAGACCATTTTATCCAAAGACACTTAAAGTCAGGTGGGCATACATGTTTTACTAATGGCTGGTCCCGGGAATCGAACAGACTGTCCTGGCATTGCAAGAGTCATGCTCTACTAACTGAGCTACAGAGGACCGTGCTCTACTAACTGAGCTACAGAGGACCGTGTTCTACTAACTGAGCTACAGAGGACCGTGCTCCACTAACTGAGCTACAGAGGACCGTGCTCTGCTAACTGAGCTACAGAGGACCGTGCTCTGCTAACTGAGCTACAGAGCACCGTGCTCTACTAACTGAGCTACAGATGACCGTGCTCTACTAACTGAGCTACAGAGGACCGTGCTCTGCTAACTGAGCTACAGAGGACCGTGCTCTACTAACTGAGCTACAGAGGACCGTGCTCTACTAACTGAGCTACAGAGGACCGTGCTCTACTAACTGAGCTACAGAGGACCGTGCTCTACTAACTGAGCTACAGAGGACCGTGCTCTACAAACTGAGCTACAGAGGGCCGTGCTCTACTAACTGAGCTACAGAGGGCCGTGCTCTACTAACTGAGCTACAGAGGACCGTGCTCTACAAACTGAGCTACAGAGGGCCGTGCTCTACTAACTGAGCTACAGAGGGCCGTGCTCTACTAACTGAGCTACAGAGGGCCGTGCTCTACTAACTGAGCTACAGAGGACCAGGTTCTACTAACTGATCTACAGAGGACCGTGCTCTACTAACTGAGCTAAAGAGGACCGTGCTCTACTAACTGAGCTACAGAGGACCGTGTTCTACTAACTGATCTACAGACGACCGTGTTCTACCAGCTGAGCTACAGAGGGCCGTGCTCTACTAACTGAGCTACAGAGGACCGTGCTCTACTAACTGAGCTACAGAGGACCATGCTCTACTAACTGAGCTACAGAGGACCGTGCTCTACTAACTGAGCTACAGAGGGCCGTGCTCTACTAACTGAGCTACAGAGGACCGTGCTCTACTAACTGAGCTACAGAGGGCCGTGCTCTACTAACTGAGCTACAGAGGGCCGTGCTCTACTAACTGAGCTACAGAGGGCCGTGCTCTACTAACTGAGCTACAGAGGGCCGTGCTCTACTAACTGAGCTACAGAGGACCGTGCTCTGCTAACTGAGCTACAGAGGGCCGTGCTCTACTAACTGATCTACAGAGGACCGTGCTCTACCAACTGAGCTACAGAGCACCGTGCTCTACTAACTGAGCTACAGAGGACCGTGTTCTACTAACTGAGCTACAGAGGACCGTGTTCTACTAACTGAGCTACAGAGGACCGTGCTCTACCAGCTGAGCTACAGAGGGCCGTGCTCTACTAACTGAGCTACAGAGGACCGTGCTCTACTAACTGAGCTACAGAGGACCGTGCTCTACTAACTGAGCTACAGAGGACCGTGCTCTACTAACTGAGCTACAGAGGACCGTGCTCTACTAACTGAGCTACAGAGGGCCGTGCTCTACTAACTGAGCTACAGAGGACCATGCTCTACTAACTGAGCTACAGAGGACCGTGCTCTACTAACTGAGCTACAGAGGGCCGTGCTCTACTAACTGAGCTACAGAGGACCGTGCTCTACTAACTGAGCTACAGAGGGCCGTGCTCTACTAACTGAGCTACAGAGGGCCGTGCTCTACTAACTGAGCTACAGAGGGCCGTGCTCTACTAACTGAGCTACAGAGGGCCGTGCTCTACTAACTGAGCTACAGAGGACCGTGCTCTGCTAACTGAGCTACAGAGGGCCGTGCTCTACTAACTGATCTACAGAGGACCATGCTCTACTAACTGAGCTACAGAGCACCGTGCTCTACTAACTGAGCTACAGAGGACCGTGTTCTACTAACTGAGCTACAGAGGACCGTGCTCTACTAACTGAGCTACAGAGGACCGTGCTCTACTAACTGAGCTACAGAGGGCCGTGCTCTACTAACTGAGCTACAGAGGACCGTGCTCTACTAACTGAGCTACAGAGCACCGTGCTCTACTAACTGAGCTACAGAGGGCCGTGCTCTACTAACTGAGCTACAGAGGACCGTGCTCTACTAACTGAGCTACAGAGCACCGTGCTCTACTAACTGAGCTACAGAGGACCGTGCTCTACTAACTGAGCTACAGAGGACCGTGCTCTACTAACTGAGCTACAGAGGACCGTGCTCTACTAACTGAGCTACAGAGGGCCGTGCTCTGCTAACTGAGCTACAGAGGGCCGTGCTCTACTAACTGAGCTACAGAGGACCATGCTCTACTAACTGAGCTACAGAGCACCGTGCTCTACTAACTGAGCTACAGAGGACCGTGCTCTACTAACTGAGCTACAGAGGGCCGTGCTCTACTAACTGAGCTACAGAGGACCATGCTCTACTAACTGAGCTACAGAGCACCGTGCTCTACTAACTGAGCTACATAGGACCAGGTTCTACTAACTGAGCTACAGAGGACCGTGCTCTACTAACTGAGCTACAGAGGGCCGTGCTCTACTAACTGAGCTACAGAGGACCGTGCTCTACTAACTGAGCTACAGAGGACCGTGCTCTACTAACTGAGCTACAGAGGGCCGTGCTCTACTAACTGAGCTACAGAGGACCATGCTCTACTAACTGAGCTACAGAGCACCGTGCTCTACTAACTGATCTACATAGGACCAGGTTCTACTAACTGAGCTACAGAGGACCGTGCTCTACTAACTGAGCTACAGAGGACCGTGCTCTGCTAACTGAGCTACAGAGGGCCGTGCTCTGCTAACTGAGCTACAGAGCACCATACTCTACTAACTGAGCTACAGAGGACCGTGCTCTACTAACTGAGCTACAGAGGACCGTGTTCTACTAACTGAGCTACAGAGGACCGTGCTCTACTAACTGAGCTACAGAGGGCCGTGCTCTGCTAACTGAGCTACAGAGGGCCGTGCTCTACTAACTGAGCTACAGAGGACCATGCTCTACTAACTGAGCTACAGAGCACCGTGCTCTACTAACTGAGCTACAGAGGACCGTGTTCTACTAACTGAGCTACAGAGGGCCGTGCTCTACTAACTGAGCTACAGAGCACCGTGCTCTACTAACTGAGCTACAGAGCACCGTGCTCTACTAACTGAGCTACAGAGGACCGTGTTCTACTAACTGAGCTACAGAGGACCGTGCTCTACTAACTGAGCTACAGAGGGCCGTGCTCTACTAACTGAGCTACAGAGGACCATGCTCTACTAACTGAGCTACAGAGCACCGTGCTCTACTAACTGATCTACAGAGGACCAGGTTCTACTAACTGAGCTACAGAGGACCGTGCTCTACTAACTGAGCTACAGAGGACCGTGCTCTACTAACTGAGCTACAGAGGGCCGTGCTCTGCTAACTGAGCTACAGAGGACCATGCTCTACTAACTGAGCTACAGAGCACTGTGCTCTACTAACTGAGCTACAGAGGACCGTGTTCTACTAACTGAGCTACAGAGGGCCGTGCTCTACTAACTGAGCTACAGAGGACCATGCTCTACTAACTGAGCTACAGAGCACCGTGCTCTACTAACTGAGCTACAGAGGACCTTGTTCTACTAACTGAGCTACAAAGGACCGTGCTCTACTAACTGAGCTACAGAGGGCCGTGCTCTACTAACTGAGCTACAGAGGGCCGTGCTCTGCTAACTGAGCTACAGAGGGCCGTGCTCTACTAACTGAGCTACAGAGGACCATGCTCTACTAACTGAGCTACAGAGCACCGTGCTCTACTAACTGAGCTACAGAGGACCGTGTTCTACTAACTGAGCTACAGAGGGCCGTGCTCTACTAACTGAGCTACAGAGGACCATGCTCTACTAACTGAGCTACAGAGCACCGTGCTCTACTAACTGAGCTACAGAGGACCGTGTTCTACTAACTGAGCTACAGAGGACCGTGCTCTACTAACTGAGCTACAGAGGGCCGTGCTCTACTAACTGAGCTACAGAGGACCGTGCTCTACTAACTGAGCTACAGAGCACCGTGCTCTACTAACTGATCTACAGAGGACCGTGTTCTACTAACTGAGCTACAGAGGACCGTGTCTCTGTACCTACTGGTCTGAATACCACCCTGGTCAATGTGTCTCTGCGGGCCTACTGGTCTGAATACCACCCTGGTCAATGTGTCTCTGTGGACCTACTGGTCTAAATACCACCCTGGTCAATGTGTCTTTGTGGGCCTACTGGTCTAAATACCACCCTGGTCAATGTGTCTCTGTGGGCCTACTGGTCTAAATACCACCCTGGTCAATGTGTCTCTGTGGGCCGGCTGGTCTAAATACCTCCCTGGTCAATGTGTCTCTGTGGGCCTACTGGTCTA
>NC_092090.1:17361525-17421525 GCF_045679555.1 Salvelinus alpinus
AATACCACCCTGGTCAAAGTGTCTCTGTGGGCCGGCTGGTCTAAATACCACCCTGGTCAAAGTGTCTCTGTGGGCCGGCTGGTCTAAATACCTCCCTTGTCAATGTGTCTCTGTGGGCCTACTGGTCTAAATACCACCCTGGTCAAAGTGTCTCTGTGGGCCGGCTGGTCTAAATACCTCCCTGGTCAATGTGTCTCTGTGGGCCGGCTGGTCTAAATACCTCCCTGGTCAATATGTCTCTGTGGGCCGGCTGGTCTAAATACCTCCCTGGTCAATGTGTCTCTGTGGGCCGGCTGGTCCAAGTCAGCACCAATGACTGACCGTGGCCTGCATGCCTGTTGCTGTGAATGGGGTTGCTCTGGGCAACACCTTTTCAGCCAGCCCTATGAAGTCCCCAGTATGCTGGTCTTTGTCCCCACAAGGGCTGTCCTCTCAGCCAAAAGGGGCTCCTTTTTTTATGGGGACTATCAACTGGTGATAGATTGCGCCCAGCCATTTTTATTCACGCCACAGTCAATCACATAGACACGCACTTACACACTGACCACACACACACTGACCACATACACACTGACCACACACACACTGACCACATACACACTGACCACACACTTGGTCTTAGACATTCATCCCATAAACAGACACTCCAAGAGACGGTACCACACACACACACACTCAAACCCTTTATATCCTGATCTCCTGCCTCCTCCACATGTCTTCTCCAGAAAGGAGCTGTCTGCTGTTCTCTACTTCTGCTCCTCCGGACCGGAACATTCCTTCTATTCCTCATCCCTCTTAGAACAACCTCTCTCTCCCGCCTCTGCCATCTTCCCCCCTCTTGTCCTCCACTTACCCTCTTCCCCCTTTCCCACTCATTCTCCTCAGCTTTCTACCCCATCGCTTCATCTTTACCTCCTCTCACCTACTCATCCCCCATGCCCTCCTCCTCTCTTCCTCTCCTCCTCTGCTGTTGTCTAGACAGCTGAACTAGCTGCTGCCTCATTAGGCTGGTGATCACGCTTCTGAGCATGGATAAAGGACAGGAGTGTGGACTGCTACTTACACACACACACACACACACACACACACACACACACACACCCACACAGAGAGCACTCAATGCCTTGGGATGCTCTCTGACAGCGGTTACTCTATGGATGAAATATCGTCTCGATGGATGAAATATCGTCTCTATAGATGAAATATCGTCTCGATGGATGAAATATCGTCTCGATGGATGAAATATCGGCTCGATGGATGAAATATCGTCTCTATGGATGAAATATCGTCTCTATAGATGAAATATCGGCTCGATGGATGAAATATCGTCTCTATAGATGAAATATCGTCTCTATGGATGAAATATCGTCTCGATGGATGAAATATCGGCTCGATGGATGAAATATCGTCTCTATGGATGAAATATCGTCTCGATGGATGAAATATCGTCTCGATGGATGAAATATCGGCTCGATGGATGAAATATCGGCTCGATGGATGAAATATCGGCTCGATGGATGAAATATTGGCTCAATGGATGCAAATCAATTTGGAGTCAATGAGGGAAGGGGGTAGGGAACACACTTACTGTGGAAAACTAGCCTCTCTTCACACTCACCTTTCTGCACCTCTGGTCCCTTTCTTATCCTTTCCTCATCTCACCTCTCCTTTCCTGCTCTCTCCATTCATCTCCTCTCCTCTCCCCTTCCCTCGTTCTCTCCCCCTCTCTTCCCTCGTTCTCTCCCTCTCCTCTCCTCACCCCTTCTCTTCCCTTCTCTCCCTCTCTCCTCCTCTCCTTCTCTCCCCTTCTCTTACCTTGTTCTCTCTCTCTCCTCCTCTTCCCTTGTTCTCTCCCTCTCTCCTCCTCTCCCCTTCTCTTCCCTCGTTCTCCCCTCTCCCTTTCTCTTCCCTCGTTCTCCCCTCTCCCCTTCTCTTCCCTCGTTCTCTCCCTCTCTCCTCCTCTCCCCTTCTCTTCCCTCGTTCTCCCCTCTCCCTTTCTCTTCCCTCGTTCTCCCCTCTCCCCTTCTCTTCCCTCGTTCTCCCCTCTCCCCTTCTCTTCCCTCGTTCTCCCCTCTCCCCTTCTCTTCCCTCGTTCTCCCCTCTCCCCTTCTCTTCCCTCGTTCTCTCCCTCATTCTCTCTCCTTCTCTTCCCAGTCCTTAGTCAGTGCCACATAAGTGTTTTTCTGAGAGCCGTCCTCTCCCCTTCTGAGGGGTCAACGTCTTACCCCATCTGACACAGTAAAGTCACTATCACCTTTTACTTGTCAAACGTAATGCCTGTAAACTGTTTGTGAACAGTGAGAGGAGAGGAGAGGAATTATGTTTTTTAGGAAGGCCAAGTTGCCTGAGTCAGCTCAGTGAATTCACATTGTAAATATCACTCTGTCACATCTGAGGTCAGTGTGTGTGTGTGTGTGTGTGTGTGTGTGTGTGTGTGCACTGAAAAGCATTAATAAGCCATGATAAAACAACCCTAGTAAATCTGCCCTGTATTTCATTCATGGTGACTGATGCTGTGAGAGAGAATCAGAGGGCAGAGGCTTCCTGAACCCACAACCTGAGATGATGCATTGTGGGAGATTGAGTTCTATGGAATGTTAGCATGATCCATGTGAATTCACCTACAGGGCCAAAAGACTTTGTAACTGATAACAGAGAAACTAGTTACATTGTTTATGGTCCAACAGTGGTGTTTGAGACTAAGATATCCACAGGCTTGCTGACTGACCTGATGTGAAGGATAGACGAGGATGTCCAAGCTTTTTCAGTCTTCGCTTTATCCTTTATACAGAGCCATTTTAAACCTTAGTACTGATTTCAGTGTCTGACATTCCTAGACTACAGAGGGAAATATGTGCATACCAGATGTGTGTGTTACTCTTCATTGTTATACAGTACTGTGGTATCAAAGTCATGGTTTGAGTGTTAAAATGTGTATTTGGGGCTAGAGGTCTCCCAGATATGCTGTCATAACCTATGCAGCCATGTACTCTGCTATGGGCCTATTGGAAGTGAAGGCAACACTTAAACGTGTTTGTACCCCGCGCCCTCTACCCCCTTCCACCCCGTCTTGCCCCGTCCCTGGGCTCCATGTCACCCCAGGGTCCAATGTCTGCCTGGCCACCCGCTGACTGTGCCCCAATCCATAACGCCAACGTCACCCCCTCCTCTTCCCCCACTGGGGTCATCATACTCTCACCCATTGCTCCCTAACACTATATTGCCCAAAGTCAAAGCTAGCACTGCCCTCTAAAAAGAAAGGAAATGAAACTGAAAGCAGCTAAAAATGGCCCGACCCTGCGCTCCCCCTTAAAGCTACTGACTGAGCTAGCTACCTCAAGGCTACTGACGGGGCTGGCCAGAGGAACCCAGCAGATAGTGTAGGGCAGGGATGGGTAACTTTGATGGGGGTGGGGGCCACAAAAAGATCTGAACTCATCATGAGGGGCTGCAGTTGCTCGCGGGTTTGCTTACTCACATACATAGAATTTCATGCAATTCTACTCATTTTGCCAAAGGGGGGAGAGAAATGTTACAATTTATTATATATCTGTGTGAGACTGACTAAGAAAATCAATGGGGGCCCCCCGGCCGGTAATTCAACCATGATAACACGTTTAGATCGCTGGCCGCTAAACTAACTTAGCAATGTAAAAATGTTACCTGACATGGGCTAACTGACTGACTTTTCAGTCTCTGGCTCAACCAGAAACACTGCTGCTGTATAAACACCTCTCTAAATACAGCTTGTGTATTCTACTACTGTCACTGGCAAGGAAGTTGAGACCCAGACTGAGATTGATTTGAGGGCCTTCAAAAGGGGGCCACGGGCAGCCAGTTGTCCATCCATGGTGTAGGGGGAGAGGGTGATGATGATGTTATTGTCTTCTGTTGTGCTTCGTCTGCCCTCTTGCACTAGTAGTTACATCTTTTATGCTGCTTCAGGCAGGTTTTTCACACAACTGTGATGTTTAATGAATCTTATTTCAGGAACATGATCACCGTTTAGGACAAATGTGTCTGAATTTGCAACCGATGCAGTTTTTTCATCTTCCGTTTCAGAGGCATGGAGCGTGAGTGAGCTCTACTCGAGAGAAACACAAACATTCCATTTGAAATGAAAAACCCTCCAGAAATAATTGCATCTCATCAGTTTCCTGTTTTAACAAGTTGAATTCAATGGAATAGTTTGTTCAGAATTAGTCCCATCCCTTTCATTCCAATTTCGTGACTATAATTACCCCCAGAATATTCCTTGCTCGTCCTCCTGCCTTGTCTGTCTGAAGCATTAGCCACTGAGCAGAAGAGACATGGCTCCTGTGTCTCCGTCTGTGTCTCTGTCTGTTGCTGTGTCTCCGTTTGTGTCTCTTGTCTGTTGCTGTGTCTCCGTCTGTGTCTCTGTCTGTTGCTGTGTCTCCGTCTGTGTCTCTGTCTGTTGCTGTGTCTCCGTCTGTGTCTCTGTCTGTTGCTGCATCTCCATCTGTCTATGTCTGTGTCTCCGTCTGTCTGTTGCTGCGTCTCTGCCTGTTGCTGTGTCTGTGTCTCTGTCTGATGGACCTGACAAAGACCCAGCTCAGATCCAAGTCTTGTCTACTATTAAAGGTGCTACGAGTAACATAATGGACCTTTTTAGTTTGTTTCTCTCTGTAAGTATAGTGTGATCTTTACGACAACATTGCTGTGTCCGTCTGTCTGTGACTGTCTCCAGGGATATCTTGGGTCACTCAGACAGGCAGGTGACACAGAGAATAGATGACATTCAGTTCAGTTAGAGAAAGGGTGTGGCATCTTCTCATGACTGAAACATGAGATCCATCCTAATTGTCCCCTCTGTTTCTGTCTCCACCTCCTAAAATATACCAATAGCTCATAGTTAGCTAGTCACTGTCATGTCCACCTCCGTTGCTGAACGGAACATTTTACAACAGAAATAAAACAACAACAAAGGTTTTTTTATTGACACATATTCTATTCATGCTAGAATTCCCAAAAGCAGGTGGTTTCTGAGCCAAGCCACGGTGAGGTAAATGGTCCTCAGTCGTAGGGTTATTGTGAGGTCACGACCGGCCGGAGATCGTGTTACACTCTCTCTCCCAGCACAAAAGAAGAGGAAGGCAGAGCTTCTCCTCAGCTTTTGTTATATCCAAGGTGGGCTAGAATTACCAATGTAATGGGATTTTTTTTAAAGCTGCTTCTGCGTTTTCTGTCTGGCCAGCGGAAGTATTCTCTGAAATTGCCATTGCAATGTGACGACAGTTTGTCCCTCAAATAGAAAAGAACGTGACCTGATTTCTGTGGGGTTTGAGTTAGTCTGAGTTAATACTAGTTCCTCTAACTTTGACAAATGCTTTCCCACACAATGTAGTGTAACTCGATAGCAGTGGGGGATTAAGGTTTTGGGAGGTGATTTGGTGGTGTAGGCTGAATGAACAAGTCTGGTGAATGACTGGGACATTTCTACACGTTTTCAGCTGGCAGACTTTCTCTTTCGGTTTTGACCCTTGACCTAAAGGACAGATTGGGTTGTGGAATGGGAGGGATATTGGACTGGTGTCATGGACAGCCAATATTTTTACACTGGCTGCACTGCATCCCAATGTTGAAAAGGAGAAGGGAATTGGTTTTGGATATATGATATGAGCAGTGTGGATTTTCATGAATACTGAACAAAGCTACACATACTGTAGGCTGATGTCCATCACCTCCATCTTGAATGTGGAATTACCCCACCAACACCACAAATATAGAGTTGATGGAATGCGTTTATGTCTTGTTTATGTTATTGGGAATAATATTGTGTGTTTATGGTTTAATCTTAGTTCCTAACTCCAACTTTCCTGACTCCAATTGATGAAATGGTTAGTCTTAAGATTGCATTTTCACATTCGTAATAGTTTCAATGGCTGATTTTAGGATCAGGATCATCCATGTTTCCTAATGCTTTTTGCAATTTGCAAGTGACACGAATGGTAATAATATGTTCTTGGAAGTACAAACCAAACATTCTAAGTCCCTTAAGATGTGTGTTCTCTTAACATCTCTGGGATATGTGGGACGCTAGCGTCCAACATCCAGTGAAAATGCAGAGCGCCAAATTCAAATAAATTACTATTAAAATTAAACTTTCATGAAATCACACATGCAATACACCAAATTAAAGCTACACTTGTTGTAAATCCAGCCAATGTGTCAGATTTCAAAAAGGCTTTACGACGAAAGCACATCAAACGATTATGTTAGGTCAGTACATAGCCACAGAAAAACACATCAATTTTTCCAGCCAAAGAGAGGCGTCACAAAAAGCATAAATAGAGATAAAATTAATCACTAACCTTTGATGATCTTCATCAGATGACACTCATAGGACTTCATGTTGCACAATACATGTATGTTTTGTTCGATAAAGTTCATATTTATATCCAAAAATCTCAGTTTACATTGTTCAGTAATGTTCAGTAATGTTTTGCTTCCAAAACATCCCGTGAATTTGCAGAGAGCCACATCAATTTACAGAAATACTCATCATAAATGTTGATGAAAATACATGTGTTATTCATGGAACTTTAGATAAACTCCTCCTTAATGCCACCGCTGTGTCAGATTTCAAAAAAGCTTTATCGAAAAAGCACACCATGCAATAATCTGAGTACAGCGCTCAGAGCCCAATCGACCCAAAGAGATATCCGCCATGTTGGAGTCAACATAAGTCATAAATAGAATTATAAATATTTACTTACCTTTGATGATCTTCATCAGAATGCACTCCCAGGAATCCCAGTTCCACAATAAATGTTTGATTTGTTCGATAAAGTCCATCATTTATGTCCAAACACCTCCTTTTGTTCGCGCGTTTAGTACACAATCCAAACTGACGACGCGCGGGCAGGTCCAGGAGAAAGTTCAGACGACAAGTCATATTACAGTCAGTAGAAACATGTCAAACTAAGTATAGAATCAATCTTTAGGATGTTTTTGTCATAAATCTTCAATAATGTTCCAACCGGAGAATTCCTTTGTCTTCAGAAATGCAATGAAACGCAAGCTACCTCTCATGTGAATGTGCGTGACCAGGTCGTGGCACTCTGCCAGACCTCTGACTCAATCCCCTCTCATCCCCCATCCTTTATAGTAGAATCATCAAACAAGGTTCTATAGACTGTTGGCATCTAGTGGAAGCCTTAGGAAGTGCAACATTACCCCATTTCCACTGTATCTTGGATAGGCAAAGAGTTGAAACACTACAAACCTCAGATTTCCAACTTCCTGGTTGGATTTTTTCTCAGGTTTTTGCCTGCCATATGAGTTCTGTTATACTCACAGACATCATTCAAACAGTTTTAGAAACTTCAGAGTGTTTTCTATCCAAATATACTAATAATATGCATATATTAGCAACTGGGACTGAGTAGCAGGCCATTTACTCTGGGCACACTTTTCATCCAAACGTGAAAATGCTGCCCCCTATCCATAAGAAGTTTTAAGTAGGTGTTTATGGTAAATATGTAATTTCCCTGAACACGTTCCTACATCGGTTAATCTGATTGGAGCAGCTTGACCAATCTACCAATCGTCATGTGTTCCAACTAAGTGTTGGGTTTCCCAGAGTTGTAAGCAGTACAGTGACACACACACACACACACACACACACACACACACACACACACACACACACACACACACACACACACACACACACACTGTATGTTTGTTTATTCCATGTGTAAATCTGTGTTGTTTGTCGCACTGCTTTGCTTTATCTTGGCCAGGTTGCAGTTGTAAATGAGAACTTGTTCTCAACTGGCCTACCTGGTTAAATATAGGTGAATAAATAAAAAACACAGGGCCCTTTTAGAAGTGTGACTAAAATGAATGTGGACTAAATTACTTGTTAAATGATTACCTCGTACCGCAGTCATTAGCAGAGAGTTACCGCACGCGGAATGTCTTTGAAGGAGGGCTGCTTTGTGAGAGCAGGTTGGTTCCCTCTAAGCTCTGTTTGGGGCAAATCAGATCTATATGGATCATGGAAACGTGCTTACATACAGTGGTATAAACACACTTAGACCCCAAACAAGTCCTTCTGTTGGAGAACTTTTCTGCCCCCTGCTTTCAATGCTACATTCACAAAGCATCTCAGAGTAGGAGTACTGATCTAGGATCAGACTCCCCCCTCCATCCATATAGTCTCATTATAATCTAAAGGAAGCTAAACTGATCCTAGATCAGCACTCCTACTCTGAGATGCTTTGTTATGAGATTCTCTTCTACCCGCCATTTGTTATCTGAAGTGACCAGCTATGCCCACTGTCGAACGCCATCTCCCATCAGTTGCTGAGGCTTGAGGTGAGGCAGGGTGTAAGGAGGGGCGTAAATAAGCTGTGGGGGTTTGTCCATTGTGGGGGGATATTAGTAACCCTCTTAGGCAAAGCCAGTCTCTGGGCCTGACCCCGAGGGCTCATTTGAAGTGCTTAGCGCTCGTTTGGGGCTTTGTCGCACCCCTCGCCCCATTGGCAGTGTCGACCCCAGCCCAGCCAGCCCCTGTGGCTGTGGAGCAGCGCCGAGCCAGGGACCTTTACCCCTGCGTGCCACGGGGGAGTGGACACCCACACACACACACACACACACATACACATACCCTTGCAAACACACACTCGCATACATACACCAGCTAGCACACATACACACATTCTCTATCTAACACACACACACACACACACACACACACACACACACACACACACACACACACACACACACACACACAGAGAGTCCCCCGTTCCCCAACTCAGCCGATGGTCTTATTTCCCTCTGTCCACTCCCACCCCCATCCCTCTGTTCCCTTCTCTTTTTCCACCCCCTGAGGGTTGCCAGGCAACAGGAAAATAGTTCACACACAACCTCACACACGCCCTATGTCTGAGAGGGCTTTCTGGATGTCCTTGTTTCCATCATGGAGTGTGGCGGTCATAAAGGGCTCAGAGAGAGCCTTCCTGTCTGTCTGTGTCTCTGTGGGACACTCTCATCCACTGACCAACATATCACCACGTAGACTTCTCTTAATGGGAAGTTATATCACAGCTGTGAGTTATATGAAACAATGTGTGTAACTACACTGCAATTCCACTGTCAATCTGTACCAATACTGTATATACTACATACCAATGGGTATCAGCAATGTCTTTGTCACTGCCATGTGAATGCATGGATTTAGGGTCACTTCAACTTTTGATCAAGGAAGGTTTGTCACCTCTCTGGATAGTCTGAGATGTCTTCTCAGACCTGCTGTCACAGAGGCCCCAGGGAGGGCTGTTGGTACGCTGCCTCTCCCTCTCTTGTCGCCATCGATTGCTCTGGTCTGCCCCTGAACTCAAACGTTAGGGGAGCTGAGCAGCTCTTCTGGATTGGTTTGACCTTCCGCCTCGCACATGCTCAGTGGGGTCTGTGATCCCTGAGCCAAACATGCACACACAGTGCACACAGTACACACCCACACACAGTACACACACACACACACACACACACACACACACACACACACACACACACACACACACACACACACACACACACACCCACACACACACCAGGCAGGTAGCGAGGTCTGTAGGTGTCTGACAGCCAGACAACGGTGTGATGTGTTTTCTGTCCTCACCCACTGAGGAACGATGTATATGTCATTGATTTTCTCTCTACCCAGTTTCCGCTGCTGTGCACTTAGCAGGGCTGACTCCTGGCCTGATCAATGCATTGTTTTTCTTTTTCAATCCCACTCCACTGAGCTGGAGACACGAAAGGTCACACAGGCAAAGTTTTGGCATGGGGTGGAGGGGGCATATGGAGGCCCTGTAGCATGATGTGGGTGTGTGTTGTAGGAATGTGCTTTTTATTTCCCACTGAAAAGAAAAGACAGTTCATCACGGATGTTTTGGCAGCCTGTTATCTATCATGGTTGTGCTGTGATGCTTAGTCAAATCCAGCTCACTTCATCTAGTCTGTATCAAATGACCTAAATCACCAGGGGTTATGACCTTCACCCATTCCTGTAGGCACCTCCGGTAGGCATCGTCTGTCCTTACCCTCTCTCACCTTAGGTTAAGCATAGCCTTAACAACATCCTCTCTAGACTTTAGCATCTCCAGATGAACCTCTTGCTAATCATCTATAGTCTCCAGGCTCAACCAGGCTTTACCTGCCCATAGATAACCTCTGTGCTCTGATTCCTCCTGTTTCCTGCTGCTGCCTGTCAGACACGTAGGTCATTGGTGTATCTTTATGGTCTGACATACTTCACCGTGACAACACAGACGTGTTCACAGGACAGGAGAGGTGCAGTTGTCCATGTGACAGACTGACTGCTGACCTGGGAGCTGCTGGAGGGGCTTGAGAATCCCTTTCAATCCAATGTTATTCAAACCTGTATTTGGGAGATCTCAATACCCTTTACAATAGACATTTAGAAAGGACATAAAACATTTCAGTACAAACTTTGTTGAATGCAACGGCGATGGTACTAGCTTGTTAAAAGTTCTATTAAAATGAGCCATATCAGATAAACTGTAACGCCCCAATCAAGAAGCCCTGATAATGCTGTAGCCGAGTGGAATGTGCATGTCCACCCCCAGAGGCTTTGTGGAGTGGGACGTCATCTCCTCACGTAGTGATGCTGTTAACCCCTGTACCCAAACACATAGTCATTAGAGGACAGATGAGGATCTCTGGGAGGGGAGGGGCTCTCCTTAAGCTGCGTGGCTGGAGGGGGTGAGGGTCGGGCAGGCAGGCACAGGGGGTTAAGAGAGGTGGGTGGAGGTGTGGACCACTGGGTTTCGGATGTCTAGTAGATTCCACCTGAGGTAAATTATAGGGGTTTAGGTTCTACTGGGGAGAGCAGAGCACTGCCATCCCACACATTTCCTCACCATACAGTACACACACTCATTTCCCCAACACACATCAACTCTGATAACACACACACACAATGTTAATTTAGAGAGATCATCGCTTACAGCCCAGAGATGCTCAGAAGCAGCCTCTGTCCGTAAACACTCCACCCCACATACACACACTGGGCCGACTCATCGCCTCCTCTTCACATTGTTCCTGAAGTGCCGTTAACGGCCACACTTATGACCCCTCGGGTGGACCAGGGCAGCCCCTCTTAGCCTGTTGAGTTGTTAGCGTGTTAGCGTTGAGGCTTTACGTCAGTAGGCCTCATTAGCCTAGCGTCTTTGTGTTGTTATGACCCTCCGAGAGGACCAGGGCAGCCCTTCTTAGCCTGTTGAGTTGTTAGCGTTGAGGCTTTACGTTAGTAGGCCACATTAGCCTAGCGTCTTTATGTTGTTATGTTGGCCCAGAGCAGCTCCAAAGATTAGCCCTGCTGGGGAACAAGTTACTCTTGCTGCTAAAGAGTTTGATTCTAATGACTCCGGTATTAGCCCTAGTCAAGTGTGTTACACACACACACACTCCACACAAATTCTCAAACTCGTACAATCCCACGCATACACATTACTCTATTCACACCTTGACAAAGCACACACACACACACACACACACACACACACACACACCGTGTCCCCCTGAGCTGTCACAGAGCTAAATCTCTCTGAGGTATTTAGCGACACGCTAGCAGGTTTCCTCCACACTGGCCGTGCTGAGCAGAAGGGAGTACTAAAGCAGCTGAAACCACTTACACCAGGGCTCTCAACCCTGTTCCTGGAGAACTACCCTCCTGGAGCTTTTCTCTCCAACCAGCTAATTATTAGAATCAGGTGTGCTAGATTAGGTTTGTAGAAAAAACCTGCAGGACGGTAGCTCTCCAGGAACAGCGTTGGAGAGCCCTGATTTACACCCAACATGGGCTCTCTGTGACCACAACATCACTGGAGTGGAGAGTGCCACTGTCTATGTTGATGTGTTTCTGTCAACAAATTAAATAATATCTCTCTCTCCCTCTTTTTCCCCCTCCATCTCCCCTCTCACTTTTTTGCTCTTTCTCTCTCTCTCTCTCTCTGTCTCTCTCTCTCTCTCTCACCCACTCTTTCTCACTCTTTTTCCTCTCTCCTCCCTCTCTCTCTGTCTGTTGCGCTCTCTCTCCTCTCTCTCTCTCTCTCTCTCTCTCTCTCTGTCTCTGTCTCTGTCTCTGTCTCTGTCTCTCTCTCTGTCTCTGTCTCTGTCTCTCTGTCTCTGTCTCTGTCTCTCTCTCTGTCTCTGTCTCTCTCTCTGTCTCTGTCTCTGTCTCTCTGTCTCTGTCTCTCTCTCTGTCTGTTGCGCTCTCTCTCCTCTCTCTCTCTCTCTCTCTCTCTCTCTCTCTCTCTCTCTGTCTCTGTCTCTGTCTCTGTCTCTCTCTCTGTCTCTGTCTCTGTCTCTCTCTCTGTCTCTGTCTCTCTGTCTCTGTCTCTGTCTCTGTCTCTCTCTCTGTCTCTCTCTCTGTCTATGTCTCTCTCTCTGTCTCTCTCTCTGTCTCTGTCTCTGTCTGTCTCTCTCTCTCTCTCTCTCTCTCTCACCCACTCTTTCTCACTCTTTTTCCTCTCTCCTCCCTCTCTCTCTGTCTGTTGCGCTCTCTCTCCTCTCTCTCTCTCTCTCTCTCTCTCTCTCTGTCTCTGTCTCTGTCTCTGTCTCTGTCTCTGTCTCTGTCTCTGTCTCTGTCTCTGTCTCTGTCTCTGTCTCTGTCTCTGTCTCTGCTCTCTCGTCTCTGTCTCTCTCTCTGTCTCTGTCTCTGTCTCTGTCTCTCTGTCTCTGTCTCTGTCTCTGTCTCTGTCTCTGTCTCTGTCTCTGTCTCTGTCTCTCTGTCTCTCTCTGTCTCTCTCTCTCTCTCTCTCTCTCTCTCTCTCTCTCTCTCTCTCTCTCTCTCTCTCTCTCTCTCTCTCTCTCCTCTCTCTCTCTCTCTCTCTCTCTCTCTCTCTCTCTCTCTCCTCTCTCTCTCTCTCTCTCCTCTCTCTCTCTCTCTCTCTCTCTCTCTCTCTCTCTCTCTCTCTCTCTCTCTCTCTCTCTCTCTCTCTCTCTCTCTCTCTCTCTGTGTGTGTGTACAGAGACTACATCTGCCTCCAGACCTGTCAGAGACGGTGAGTCGTGTGAGCCGGGGAGAGCTGACAGGGACAGCCATGGTGGGCTCCTCAGGCTGTGGCTCCACTGGCAACAGACATCTGGACTTCTAGAACCCCCCTCACCATCATCACCGCTGGCAACAAACACCTGGACTTCTAGAACCCCCTCACCATCATCACCGCTGGCAACAAACACCTGGACTTCTAGAACCCCCTCACCATTATCACCGCTGGCAACAGACACCTGGACTTCTAGAACCCCCTCACCATTATCACCGCTGGCAACAAACACCTGGACTTCTAGAACCCCCCTCACCATCATCACCGCTGGCAACAAACATCTGGACTTCTAGAACCCCCTCACCATGATCACCGCTGGCAACAAACATCTGGACTTCTAGAACCCCACTCACCATTATCACCGCTGGCAACAAACACCTGGACTTCTAGAACCCCCCTCACCATGATCACCGCTGGCAACAAACATCTGGACTTCTAGAACCCCCTCACCATGATCACCGCTGGCAACAAACATCTGGACTTCTAGAACCCCACTCACCATTATCACCGCTGGCAACAAACACCTGGACTTCTAGAACCCCCTCACCATGATCACCGCTGGCAACAAACATCTGGACTTCTAGAACCCCCTCACCATTATCACCGCTGGCAACAAACACCTGGACTTCTAGAACCCCCCTCACCATCATCACCGCTGGCAACAAACATCTGGACTTCTAGAACCCCACTCACCATTATCACCGCTGGCAACAAACACCTGGACTTCTAGAACCCCCTCACCATGATCACCGCTGGCAACAAACATCTGGACTTTTAGAACCCCCTCACCATTATCACCGCTGGCAACAAACATCTGGACTTCTAGAACCCCCTCATCATTATCACCGCTGGCAACAAACATCTGGACTTCTAGAACCCCCTCATCATTATCACCGCTGGCAACAAACATCTGGACTTCTAGAACCCCCTCACCATTATCACCGCTGGCAACAAACATCTGGACTTCTAGAACCCCCCCCTCATCATTATCACCGCTGGCAACAAACATCTGGACTTCTAGAACCCCCTCACCATTATCACCGCTGGCAACAAACACCTGGACTTTTAGAACCCCCTCACCATTATCACCGCTAGCAACAAACATCTGGACTTCTAGAACCCCCTCACCATTATCACCGCTGGCAACAAACACCTGGACTTCTAGAACCCCACTCACCATTATCACCGCTGGCAACAAACACCTGGACTTCTAGAACCCCCTCACCATTATCACCGCTGGCAACAAACATCTGGACTTCTAGAACCCCCCCCTCATCATTATCACCGCTGGCAACAAACATCTGGACTTCTAGAACCCCCCCCTCATCATTATCACCGCTGGCAACAAACATCTGGACTTCTAGAACCCCCTCACCATTATCACCGCTGGCAACAAACACCTGGACTTCTAGAACCTCCTCACCATGATCACCGCTGGCAACAAACACCTGGACTTCTAGGACCCCCTCACCATTATCACCGCTGGCAACAAACATCTGGACTTCTAGAACCCCCTCACCATTATCACCGCTGGCAACAAACATCTGGACTTCTAGAACCGCACTCACCATTATCACCGCTGGCAACAAACATCTGGACTTCTAGAACCCCACTCACCATTATCACCGCTGGCAACAAACACCTGGACTTCTAGAACCCCACTCACCATTATCACCGCTGGCAACAAACATCTGGACGTCTAGAACCCCACTCACCATCATCACCGCTGGCAACAAACACCTGGACTTCTAGGACCCCCTCACCATTATCACCGCTGGCAACAAACATCTGGACTTCTAGAACCCCCTCACCATTATCACCGCTGGCAACAAACATCTGGACTTCTAGAACCCCACTCTCCATTATCACCGCTGGCAACAAACACCTGGACTTCTAGAACCCCACTCACCATTATCACCGCTGGCAACAAACATCTGGACTTCTAGAACCCCCTCACCATTATCACCGCTAGCAACAAACATCTGGACTTCTAGAACCCCCTCACCATTATCACCGCTGGCAACAAACACCTGGACTTCTAGAACCCCCTCACCATTATCACCGCTGGCAACAAACACCTGGACTTCTAGAACCCCCTCACCATTATCACCGCTGGCAACAAACATCTGGACTTCTAGAACCCCCTCACCATTATCACCGCTGGCAACAAACACCTGGACTTCTAGAACCCACTCACCATTATCACCGCTGGCAACAAACATCTGGACTTCTAGAACCCCCTCACCATTATCACCACTGGCAACAAACATCTGGACTTCTAGAACCCCCTCACCATTATCACCGCTGGCAACAAACATCTGGACTTCTAGAACCCCACTCACCATCATCGCCAAAGGCAACCAACACCTGGACCTCTGGAACCGCTAGGACTCTTTCGCCATGGCAACCCATTACCCATGGTTACTCTGCAGACTGTTACACCACTGTCACATTGTCAACCGTTTCCCTGCCAACCGTTTTCGCCCGCCAATCTTTTCCCTTCAACTGTCCAATTGGCCTAGCACCCTCCTTCCTTTACTAGCACCCTCCTTCCTTTACTAGCACCCTCCTTCCTTTACTAGCACCCTCCTTCCTTTACTAGCACCCTCCTTCCTTTACTAGCACCCTCCTTCTTTTACTAGCACCCTCCTTCCTTTACTAGCACCCTCCTTCCTTTACTAGCACCCTCCTTCCTTTACTAGCACCCTCCTTCCTTTACTAGCACCCTCCTTCCTTTACTAGCACCCTCCTTCCTTTACTAGCACCCTCCTTCCTCTACTAGCACCCTCCTTCCTTTACTAGCACCCTCCTTCCTTTACTAGCACCCTCCTTCCTTTACTAGCACCCTCCTTCCTTTACTAGCACCCTCCTTCCTTTACTAGCACCCTCCTTCCTTTACTAGCACCCTCCTTCCTCTACTAGCACCCTCCTTCCTTTACTAGCACCCTCCTTCCTTTACTAGCACCCTCCTTCCTTTACTAGCACCCTCCTTCCTTTACTAGCACCCTCCTTCCTTTACTAGCACCCTCCTTCCTTTACTAGGACACTTTGACATTTGATATTTTAGTAAATGCTATTGTGTAGCGCGACTGTATTGAAGTAAGGAGGCAGCGACACTCCATCCAAGTCCCTCTATGTAACTCTGTCATCTTGTTGTGACTGGGCCTGTCTCAGGGAGAGAGGAGGTGGGGGGATCATTTCAACGGGATATCTGTAATGAAACACACCTTTCTGCTATTTCACCATCCTGCTATTTCACCATCCTGCTATTTCACTATTCAATCAAAGGCATCTTGAAAATATGTTTTTTGATAAGTTGAATAAATGTGTACAAATCCATACCTCCATGTTTCATAGCCTGTTTTCCTGGCTTATTGGGAACTTTGGACGTTTCTATCGTAACACCCATATTCTCCACAGATCTTTTCTGTCTGGCTTGTTCCCTATTAATGGTTGAGGTGAGCATTTGGATAGAGGAAGCTGATCCTAGATCTGTAGTTAGGGGCAACCAGGAGTAAATGGTTGGATGTGGGCGCAGGCTTCACAGCTCATCAGGTCTGTTATCTGGATGGGCGGCTCTGCTATGACAAGACCAAAACAACAAATGAGGTCAGATGGTGACATGGAGAAAGACTGAATATACAGCATGTAAAATAAAACATGTCACTGTGTTTCTCTTCTGCGATTGGTGTGGATGTTTTGCTTAATGAGGTGTGTGTGTGTGTGTGTGTGTGTGTGTGTGTGTGTGTGTGTGTGTGTGTGTGTGTGTGTGTGTGTGTGTGTGTGTGTGTGTGTGTGTGTGTGTGTGTGTGTGTGCGCGCATGTGCATTTCACCCAAGCAATTCACATTTACTGGTGTAAGGTCACTAGGTCATTCTTTAAAGATCAAGCTATGACTTCATACAAGGTGGTCAGAGATTTGTGACACAATAAATATGATGCATGGCCTCTGAAGTGTTTGGTAAAAGAGATTTTGTAGATGTGAAGTCTTTTGAGAGGCTATCGATAGTAGCAATGGAACCCGGAGGCCTTCTATTGCAAGTAGTCTAAAATATTACACGAAGCTTGTTGTTTGGGTCTGTCTGTAACATGCACACATGTTGTCCCAGCTCATATTTCAGTTGACACAACCTTATTTGACTACAGGGGAAATTGTATTGTAATGTAGAAATGGTGAGCCCTGCATTATGCATCCTAGGGGTTACGTAAATCTCCTTATGGAGGGGGGGGGGGCTGATTCGTCTGGCTCTGCCTGCATACATTTACTTTAATGCACGCAACTATAGTTCTCTGTGTGAAGTAACTACAGTGTCTCTATCTAGGTGCCCTACTAAAGTCACATGACTGTGTTCCTGTACTGTAATCCCGGGGTGAGACTAACTACTTTAAAATGACTACAACCAAATGGAAAGTGTGTAGGAATGATCATGGACCTACATTCACACAGATTCTGGATTGTGTCCAGCTCACTAATGATCACCCAAATGAAAGCTAGACAGTCAGGCAGCATCAAACATTTAAGAAAAAGTTGGATAGAGGAAGATTTTTGTGCTAATTTTGACAGCGAGTAAATATAACACATATTCACTGTGGCCCTCTGGACCTTGTGGAAGACCAAATGGGAAATACAAGGTAACACCAGGTAGGCCAGTTGAGAACAAGTTCTCATTTACAACTGCGACCTGGCCAAGATAAAGCAAAGCAGTGCGACACAAACAACAACACAAAGTTACACATGGAATAAACAAACATACAGTCAATATCAAAATAGAAAAATCTATGTGAAGTGTGTGCAAATGTAGTAAGATTAGGGAGGTAAGGCAATAAATAGGCCATAGAGGCAAAATGTAAGATGCTGTTAAAATAAGGTGGTATGAAATTTAAGGCGTAAAATATATGGTATGAAATATAAGGCGTTGTAAAATATATGGTATGAAATATAAGGCGTTGTAAATATAAGGTGGTATGAAATTTAAGGCGTTGTAAAATATATGCTATGAAATATAAGGCGTTGTAAAATATATGGTATGAAATATAAGGCGTTGTAAAATATATGGTATGAAATATAAGGCGTTGTAAATATAAGGTGGTATGAAATTTAAGGCGTTGTAAAATATATGGTATGAAATATAAGGCGTTGTAAAATATATGGTATGAAATATAAGGCGTTGTTAAATATAAGGTGGTATGAAATTTAAGGCGTTGTAAATATATGGTATGAAATATAAGGCGTTGTAAAATATATGGTATGAAATATAAGGTGGTATGAAATTTAAGGCGTTGTAAAATATAAGGTGGTATGAAATTTAAGGCGTAAAATATATGGTATGAAATTTAAGGCGTTGTAAAATATATGGTATGAAATATAAGGCGTTGTTAAATATAAGGTGGTATGAAATATAAGGCGTTGTTAAATATAAGGTGGTATGAAATTTAAGGCGTTGTAAAATATATGGTATGAAATTTAAGGCGTTGTTAAATATAAGGTATGAAATATAAGGCGTTGTTAAATATATGGTATGAAATATAAGGCATTGTAAAATATATGGTATGAAATATAAGGCATTGTAAAATATATGGTATGAAATATAAGGCGTTGTAAAATATATGGTATGAAATATAAGGCATTGTAAAATATATGGTATGAAATATAAGGCGTTGTAAAATATATGGTATGAAATATAAGGCGTTGTTAAATATATGGTATGAAATATAAGGCGTTGTAAATATATGGTATGAAATATAAGGCGTTGTTAAATATATGGTATGAAATATAAGGCGTTGTAAAATATATGGTATGAAATATAAGGCGTTGTAAAATATATGGTATGAAATATAAGGCGTTGTAAAATATATGGTATGAAATATAAGGCGTTGTAAAATATATGGTATGAAATATAAGGCGTTGTAAAATATATGGTATGAAATATAAGGCGTTGTAAAATATATGGTATGAAATATAAGGCGTTGTAAAATATATGGTATGAAATATAAGGTGATAAATATACGGTGATAAATATAAGGTGATCTAAATTGCCTGGAAATCTAAGTTATTATGAAATCTAAGCTGACGTGTAATGTTACCTGGTATCTCCTATCTGGGTGGAGTTCTAATGAACACACGTTGTGTTGTCCATTTCAGGTCGTCCAACCTCTTTGTCACACAGTATCTTTCTCAAACAGGTCAAATTGTGATTCATGCATCACCTCCTTGGATCCTCCTCCTCCCTGTCATCTTATTGGTCGAGACAGCTTTTCTTTTCTCTTTCTCACTTCAGTGTGTTCAACATGTCAACATGGTGTGCCCCAGAATCTGGACAAATACCTCCTCGTCCATCCTCTAGTCTACTACAACAAGTGTTGTTGACACGGTCCCTCTTCTGTTCCTTCTCTGTTGATAACTTTGCAGGGTAACTTTGGAGGCTCATAGGGGGTTTAATTATATGGTGCTGCTGGATATACCAGAGGCTCATAGGGGGTTTAATTATATGGTGCTGCTGGATATACAAGAGGCTCTTAGGGGGTTTAATTATATGGTGCTGCAGGCTATGTAGGAGGCTCATAGTGGGTTTAATTATATGGTGCTGCTGGATATGTAGGAGGCTCATAGTGGGTTTAATTATATGGTGCTGCTGGATATGTAGGAGGCTCATAGGGGGTTTAATTATATGGTGCTGCTGGATATACAAGCGGCTCATACTGGGTTTAATTATATGGTGCTGCTGGATATGTAGGAGGCTCATAGGGGGTTAAATGATATGGTGCTGCTGGATATACCAGAGGCTCATAGGGGGTTTAATTATATGGTGCTGCTGGATATACAAGAGGCTCATAGGGGGTTTAATTATATGGTGCTGCAGGCTATGTAGGAGGCTCATAGTGGGTTTAATTATATGGTGCTGCTGGATATGTAGGAGGCTCATAGGGGGTTTAATTATATGGTGCTGCTGGATATGTAGGAGGCTCATATGGGGTTAAATTATATGGTGCTGCTGGATATACAAGCGGCTCATACTGGGTTTAATTATATGGTGCTGCTGGATATGTAGGAGGCTCATAGGGGGTTAAATGATATGGTGCTGCTGGATATGTAGGAGGCTCATAGGGGGTTAAATTATATGGTGCTGCTGGATATGTAGGAGGCTCATAGGGGGTTAAATGATATGGTGCTGCTGGATATGTAGGAGGCTCATAGGGGGTTAAATTATATGGTGCTGCTGGATATGTAGGAGGCTCATAGGGGTTAAATTATATGGTGCTGCTGGATATACCAGTCTCATAGTGGGTTAAATTATATGGTGCTGCAGGACATACCAGAGGCTCATAGTGGGTTAAATGATATGGTGCTGCTGGATATACCAGAGGCTCATAGGGGGTTAAATTATATGGTGCTGCTGGATATGTAGAAGGCTCATAGGGGGTTAAATTATATGGTGCTGCTGGATATACCAGAGGCTCATATGGGGTTAAATTATATGGTGCTGCTGGATATACCAGAGGCTCATAGGGGGTTAAATGATATGGTGCTGCTGGATATGTAGGAGGCTCATAGGGGGTTAAATGATATGGTGCTGCTGGATATACCAGAGGCTCATAGGGGGTTTAATTATATGGTGCTGCTGGATATGTAGGAAGCTCATAGGGGGTTAAATGAAATGGTGCTGCTGGATATGTAGGAGGCTCATAGGGTGCTTAAATGATATGGTGCTGCAGGATATACCAGAGGCTCATAGGGGGTTAAATTATATGGTGCTGCTGGATATGTAGGAGGCTCATAGGGTGCTTAAATGATATGGTGCTGCTGGATATACCAGAGGCTCATAGGGGGTTAAATTATATGGTGCTGCTGGATATGTAGGAGGCTCATAGGGTGCTTAAATGATATGGTGCTGCAGGATATACCAGAGGCTCATAGGGGGTTAAATTATATGGTGCTGCAGGATATACAGGAGGCTCATAGTGGGTTTAATGATATGATGCTGCTCCATATGCAGGAGGCTCATAGGGGGTTAAATTAAATTGTGCTAATGGACATGCAGGAGGCTCATAGGGGGATAAATGAAATTGTGCTAATGAGAATGCATATGCTAGGTGCTCATTAATTAGATATTCATATGGTGTTCCTATATTCGATAGTGATGGGAAAACAGTGGAGTGCTTTTATCATAGGATACTGTACAGAACACGCTGCAGAGACGTCTGCCTTTCAGAGAGAGAGAGTCCTTAAGTCTGAGTGGTACTGCTCCATTGAAAGTGACTGATCCGGTTGACACCTCTGAATGGGTGAGAGTCTGCTTATGTTTGCCGTTGTGGATGTGCAGACCAACTCAACACAAACAAGCCATGATCGTTGTGTCACTGCTCAAACATAGATGGACCAAAGATGGCAGAGAAAAATGTAGATTTTATCACTTCTATCACGACAAGAATTTCGCTACTCCCGCAATAACATCTGCTAGATATGTGTATGTGATCAATAACATCTGCTAGATATGTGTATGTGGCCAATAACATCTGTTAAATATGTGTATGTGACCAATAACATCTGCTAGATATGTGTATGTGGCCAATAACATCTGCTAAATATGTGTATGTGATCAATAACATCTGCTAGATATGTGTATGTGATCAATAACATCTGCTAGATATGTGTATGTGGCCAATAACATCTGCTAAATATGTGTATGTGATCAATAACATCTGCTAAATATGTGTATGTGGCCAATAACATCTGCTAAATATGTGTATGTGACCAATAATATCTGCTAAATATGTGTATGTGACCAATAACATCTGCTAAATATGTGTACGTGACCAATAATATCTGCTAAATATGTGTACGTGGCCAATAATATCTGCTAAATATGTGTACGTGGCCAATAACATCTGCTAAATATGTGTACGTGACCAATAATATCTGCTAAATATGTGTATGTGGCCAATAATATCTGCTAAATATGTGTATGTGGCCAATAACATCTGTTAAATATGTGTATGTGGCCAATAACATCTGCTAAATATGTGTATGTGACCAATAACATCTGCTAAATATGTGTACGTGGCCAATAATATCTGCTAGATATGTGTATGTGGCCAATAACATCTGTTAAATATGTGTATGTGACCAATAACATCTGCTAAATATGTGTACGTGACCAATAATATCTGCTAAATATGTGTATGTGGCCAATAACATCTGTTAAATATGTGTATGTGACCAATAACATCTGCTAGATATGTGTACGTGACCAATAATATCTGCTAAATATGTGTATGTGACCAATAACATCTGCTAAATATGTGTACGTGACCAATAATATCTGCTAAATATGTGTATGTGACCAATAACATCTGCTAGATATGTGTACGTGACCAATAATATCTGCTAAATATGTGTATGTGACCAATAATATCTGCTAAATATGTGTATGTGACCAATAACATCTGCTAGATATGTGTACGTGACCAATAATATCTGCTAAATATGTGTATGTGACCAATAACATCTGCTAAATATGTGTACGTGACCAATAATATCTGCTAAATATGTGTACGTGACCAATAATATCTGCTAAATATGTGTACGTGACCAATAATATCTGCTAAATATGTGTATGTGACCAATAACATCTGCTAGATATGTGTACGTGACCAATAATATCTGCTAAATATGTGTATGTGACCAATAACATCTGCTAAATATGTGTACGTGACCAATAATATCTGCTAAATATGTGTATGTGACCAATAACATCTGCTAGATATGTGTACGTGACCAATAATATCTGCTAAATATGTGTATGTGACCAATAACATCTGCTAAATATGTGTATGTGACCAATAATATCTGCTAAACATGTGTATGTGGCCAATAACATCTGTTAAATATGTGTATGTGGCCAATAATATCTGCTAAATATGTGTATGTGGCCAATAACATCTGTTAAATATGTGTATGTGGCCAATAACATCTGCTAAATATGTGTATGTGGCCAATAACATTTTATCTGACTTGGCCCTGTTTGAATGGCGACTCACGCTCTTGCATGTACCATGTGGCTGTTTATAATTTATGCTTTTTTTCTTTTTGCATGTTATTGTACCTGTATCGCTCAATCCTCATCCCTCTTGCCTGCTCTCTCTCTCGCCTGTAAATATTGATGTTCTTTCTCTGGCAATGCAGCTGCCTAAACTGTTCTGTCTCCCTCCTCACGACATCTCTGCTCCAGCCTTGTGTTGAAGAGGGACAAACGTATTGTGTTGTAATAGTTTGCATAAAGACCTGAACAATGGTTTGTTGTCTCCCCTTCCCCATAAAACCTCTGCTATTAACATTACCTTCATTTGCTTCTATTGGTCTTCAACAAGAGTTTGTTCTGAAGCCACTGATGTGGTGTGTAATGTACAGATCTGCAGCAGGTAGCGGTTAGAGCGATAGGCCAGTAACAGAAAGGTTGTTAGTTTGAATACCTGAGCCGACAAGGTGAAAAACTGTCCATGTGCCCTTGAGCAAGGCACTTAACCCTAATTTGTTCCAGGGGCACTGTACTACTATGGCTGACCCTGTAAAACAACACATTTCACTGCACCTACCGAGTGTAAGTGACAATAAAAACAGTATTTTCTTTTCTTTAACAGTTTCTCACAGCAGGGAAATAACCCTGCAGTAACAGGAAATGTGAATAATTATGTGGATTAAAATGAATGGACATTTTTGTATGGGTTGATACATTTTACGTAAGGGTAAATCAAGTCTGACATTTTACAGTGGAAATTACAAACTTGAAAAGCCTTTTAAAACTTGAATACACAAGTTTAATTTTCTGCGACAAATAGAACACCTGCATGTCCTGTTAGTGTTAGAACAAACACAACCCAACAATAACTCAGAGGTGATACCTGACCTAGCTCTCTCCAGGTCCCCCTCCCCCTCCAGCTATTCACATCCCTCTCAACACACAGACACACACAACCCCCTGCTGTGGCAGCAAGTGAAGCAAAATAACTCATTCTGCCACACAATCTCTCCTCTGCCTCACTCTGAGTATTCCTATTTTTTCCTCCCTCTCTCCCTCTCTGTAACCCTCTTTTTTCCCCCTCCATTGTTGCAACTCTACCAAAACAAGGGGCAGTGGTGGTGAATTGAGTGACCTTTTCCATTGTTGCGTGTTGTTAAACTGTGTGTTCTGTGTGGAGCCGGTGAGGGCCGTGCATCACATAGGATCGGGCTTGGCTGTTTGGAAGACATATCAGGTTGGAACTGGCTCCACTTTGGTTTGTTTGTATGGAAATTCTCTATCAACTCATTTGTAGTTGAGTTGTACAACAAATACGCTTTGTACCATTCAAAATGGGCTGTGGTAATACGCTGTGTAGCTATTCTCACCTGGTGCATCGTATTTGATGTTGGCTAAAGAATTAATAACACGGAAAAAGCTTTCACTATATTTACTGTACAAAATAGTTTTTTTTATAGTTTTCACAAAATACATTTAGAAAGCTCCATTTTAAATCAAATTAAATTGAAATATTTAAGAGACAGTTTAGACGTTTCATCTCAGAAGCATTTCTCAGACGTAGACCCTGTATACGTGTCCACGTTCTATGTACACATATTTGAAAAACAACGCAGAACTCAAAAAAGCATGACAGACGACGCTAGAAAACGCCACCCATGGTCTTCAATTATAAATAAGACTGCTGGATTAGTCCGCAGTCACCCATGGTCTTCAATTATAAATAAGACTGCTGGATTAGTCCGCAGTCACCCATGGTCTTCAATTATAAATAAGACTGCTGGATTAGTCTACAGTCACCCATTGTCTTCAATTATAAATAAGACTGCTGGATTAGTCCGCAGTCAAACATACTCTGGGTCACTGTAATAGAACATCACATGTTTACAAAATGATGCAACACAAGACTAATATCTTCAACAACAAAAACATTGTGTAATAGATGAAATACAAAGGCTTTGGTCTGTTTTACAATCAACAATGATTAAATCTGATATGTACTTGTAAACAACTGCCAAACACTTATGTTTCAAACTTTGTCAAGCATGTTTAATCATAATTATAGGAATGAAATATTTCTAGTTGCACAAAATGATTTGACAATAGGACACTATAATACAACTATACCTAAGAGACTAATTGTACCTGACCTAAAGAAATGTATTTTTATGATGCATGAAAATGTGTAGAAAACATTTATAGAATATTCTTGGGGGGATAAAAATGTAAATGTACTTTTATTGTAGAAATCTTTAGATTTCTAGGGAAGACATACTTACAATTCGGCATGAACAAATTGGATTATATCGAAGACACAGTCTACCATTTAGCGATTCAACTGTTTTACTCAGCTCCTCTGCATTTATAGCTCTTCACTTGGACCGTTAATCAATCCTTCCACCACAGCAGAAGTCCATGAACAAGTCTTGAACCTAGAATCAATCCATCCACCACAGCAGAAGTCCATGAACAAGTCTTGAACCTAGAATCAATCCATCCACCACAGCAGAAGTCCATGAACAAGTCTTGAATGTCCCACTGTCTTTGCAAACTGTTAGTGGTGGTTGTCTGTACAATTCAGGCCAGTACAATTCATGTGATAATGTGGTTGTCTGTGACCACAGTTAAATCCCCAGGCCTATACAGTTCATGTGATAACGTGGTTGTCTGTGACCACAGTTAAATCCCCAGGCCTATACAGTTCATGTGATAACGTGGTTGTCTGTGACCACAGTTAAATCCCCAGGCCTATACAGTTCATGTGATATTGCAGGAGTCCGACCCAAAAGGCTGAGGTGGGTGGATTGACTGGAGGTCCTCCTCTGCTGACGTCCATTTTGAAGGAGTATGACCAATAAATAGGTTTAATAAACACACTGAGTCTGTTCCCCACAGCTCTCCTCTCGGGTGATATGCAACAGTTTCGTATGAGTCCACAGACCGTGCAAAGTCTGGTAGAAAGTCTCGATGTAAGCAGATCAAAAAATAGTCATGGCAGAAATCTCTTGGGTTCTCCTTTACCCCAAAAACAAACATGAGACCAACATGGTTTTCTAGCAGTCCATCTATCAGTACTTGATCTGGGTTTTTCATCATAACATACACACGGCCATATACAAACACAAGAGACAGACAGAAAAAAAGAAACAATTACTTGGAAAGTGAGAAGTTTTTGTTCCATGAAAATGTTAAACACCGGGCACTTTACAGAGGTCCACATTTTGTCTTCTTCCCCCTCTCTTCCCATCGTTGTTCTCCCCAGTCCTCATATGTGCCAAGAGCTACAGAACAACACACTGTCCCAGTGGAAACAACCACACCCTGTAGTCCTAGGGCACTCCCAGAGTCTCTCTCTCTCCTCCACTTCTCTCCGTGTGTCAGTGAGCTCCCAGCGGAGGGCGGTGGGTGAGCGGTTACAGGGTGAAGTAGCTCTTCTCTCTATTGTAGTCTTGACCAGTACTGAGACATGTCAGGCTCGCCGCCTGGGACTTGGACAGGGACAGACACTCCAGGAGAGATGAGTCCTGAGGAGAGAGGGAAGAGAGACACATATCAGTCCAAATGGCCCAGTGTCTCTGTACTGTACTGTGTTTGCTAAAGAGAGCTTGAGTTCAGTCCAAATGGCCCAGTGTCTCTGTACTGTACTGTGTTTGCTAAAGAGAGCTTGAGTTCAGTCCAAATGGCCCAGTGTCTCTGTACTGTACTGTGTTTGCTAAAGAGAGCTTGAGTTCAGTCCAAATGGCCCAGTGTCTCTGTACTGTACTGTGTTTGCTAAAGAGAGCTTGAGTTCAGTCCAAATGGCCCAGTGTCTCTGTACTGTACTGTGTTTGCTAAAGAGAGCTTGAGTTCAGTCCAAATGGCCCAGTGTCTCTGTACTGTACTGTGTTTGGTAAAGAGAGCTCGAGTTCAGTCCAAATGGCCCAGTGTCTATGTACTGTACTGTGTTTGGTAAAGAGAGCTCGAGTTCAGTCCAAATGGCACAGTGTCTATGTACTGTACTGTGTTTGGTAAAGAGAGCTCGAGTTCAGTCCAAATGGCACAGTGTCTATGTACTGTACTGTGTTTGGTAAAGAGAGCTTGAGTTCAACATTTCTTTAGCCTGAGAAATGACCATCATGTTGAGAGATGAACCATTACGCCAAATAGGACATTGAGAGGTAAGTCCCGTAGCACATAGCATCCGAGTTGATGAATGCTTTACTACAGAGCGCACAGCCATAGAGGATAGGTCATTAGAAAGCTTAAAGGTACAATGCAGTAATTTTTATCTCAATATCAAATCATTTTCTGTGTAACAATGAAGTACTTTACTGTGATTGTTTTCAATTACAATGTTCAAAAATAAACAAAAATAGCAATTTCTCAAGCAATCATTTATCTAGGACTGTCTGGGATTGAAAACTAGCTGTTATTGGCAAAGAGGTTTGGAACTGTCTTTCTTATTGGTCTATTAACTAATTGACCACCTGGTGATGTCACCAGGCCAAAACTCCATCCCACCAAAACAGGCTGAAATTTCAGGCCGTCTTTTCAAGCAGTTCTTACACGAAAAGGACATTGTCATAATTTTCCCAATTTCACAGTTTTATACCAACATAGTGTGGAAATATATATAAAACACAGTAAATCACATTTTTGACTGCACTGGGCCTTTAAGCACAGAGGACTAAGCCTTTGAGTATTCAGCGATAAGAAGTTTAGCACACAGAACAGTAGCTTTATGAATCACATTGTTTAACACTTCAGGATATCAGTAATAAGTTAGCTAGATTGATTGAGGCCTCGCAGAGAGTACAACAGAAATTAATCAAATGAATTAGCGATTTAGCTTAGAGGAAATGTGTCAATGGTCCATTAACCCCTCATGACTATGACCAGTATATATGGCCCTCCACAGCAACGTAATGGGTTGGAACTAAAACCTCCGTCTAGCGTGGTTCAAATGACATTATGACGTTGAGCTGGAATGGAATGGGGTGCGTTCATGCACTAAGATTAGAATGTCAGGCGAGAGAAAATGGTGTGTAACGTAGAGGTACAGTATGTGTCTGTAGTCTGATCAAAGAGAAAAAAGAAAATGGCGGATTATGGGGAAATGTAGAGCATGAATTAAGAAAGAGAATGTGTGTATGGCTATGCAGCCTCCCCTATTTAAAGGTTCGGTGGCAGATGGTTAGTTAGCTAAGAGACTAAACGTGATTTGTTCATTTTCGCTAATGGCCAAACGTGTTTCGGAAACAATGGACTTTCTGCCTACCTGTTGAGGTGGTACCAGAAGTGATCATTGATTGGCTGTTCATATGTGCCTGCATATGAGGGGGCGTATATGTGTCGTAGCTCCGCCCATTCACAGACGGACTGGTAGGCAGCATGCAGGAATAGGTCTGGCTGGGCTATAGATAGGGAGAGAATAACGTTTATATATTAGCTTAGCCAACTATATACCCTCTTCAGCTCAGCAGTCAGTCTTTACAGCAATGCCCAGCTAGGGATGCAGGCTGTTATATTCCTTTAGGCATTTAGAAATGTTTCTGACTACAGTTTGATTTCTCCTCAAGCTGTTTTTAGGATTAGAAGAGAACAGAATCATTATACCTACGAAGGTTGATTACAACTAGCTTGGCGATAATGGTATTTGGCTTTTGAAATACAATTGTAACTGTAGTATTTGCACATTTCAGACGAGAGCACAACCTAGACATTTGTTGACACAGTTAACGCAGACAGAACAGGGTCAGGGTTAGTTAGTACCTGGTTGTCGACTTACTTGCATAGGCAGGTTGTTGGCCATGGTGAAGCTGGGCATGGGAGGAAGGGCGCTGTACGTGTTGGTGAGGGCCGTGTCAGGTCTGCCCAACATAGACCCAGATGTGAAGGACACTGAGGAAGAAGGGGAGAAATGTTTGGTTCAAATGGGTTACGGTTCACACATTCAGTGATGGCAGATAGGGAGCATAGTGTGAGTAAAGCCACGCCCTCCTTGACAGGTAGCTCAGGGGGTTTTGTTTTTCACTGCTTACATGCATGATTAACCAATGAACCATTGAAAGTAGCCTATATCAGCAAAAATTATTTAATCAACTGTCATTTGAAGCATATGATGAGTTATTATTCAACTCAACTTTATATCAAAGAAAAATATCCCTTATACCTATGTTAGTCTATAATTAAGCTGTCTGACTTTGAAATGAGTGGTGGGCCTACTGAAATCTTCCTAATGTTGACCAGTGTCCCACTGTAGATGGATGGATGTTCTATGAGTGTGGCGCTTACCCGGTGTGGTGGGCTGAGGCATGGGCTGATAGACGCTGCTGCTGAAGCTGCTGCTGATGGGGATGTGACTGGAGGAGTTGCTGGCCTGACGACGCTGGTTCCGGAGCTTCTCCTCCCGCCTCCACTTCGCTCTTCTGTTTGAGAACCACACCTGCACAACAGGTCAATCATACATTAGTCGCGTATGTAGGCTCTTCATGGATTCTTGTGTGTCTTTTTCAGACCAAGCAGCAAAATGTTAATGGAATGCAGTGCAATGCATATTTCAAAATGTGTCCGCTCACCTGTATTCTTGCTTCAGGCAGATCTATTTTAGCTGCCAGTCTTTCCCTCGCGAAAACGTCAGGATAATGAGTCCTTTCAAATTCTGCAATACGATATGAAAACGTATCTTTAGTATAGGCTATGAACATATTGTTGTAATTGAATTATGTGTAAGCTACTGAGGTGAATGTTGCTATTCGTTCAATTAGACGTTACATTAAAATATGAATATCTTGTAAATTCAAGTTCACCTTTTTCCAGTGCTTCAATCTGCTCTTGTGTGAACGACGTGCGGTTCCTCTGGAGTTTTCTCTTTAGCTGGAGTCGCATCTGCGTCTCGTCAGAATCCTCCCCATTCGAACTGATGGAGTTTGTGTTCTCTCCAGCACCGTCCTGTGGCTGGCAGCCATCTGTAAATAAATCAATAAACAAATAGGAATTGGCCTGCCTACTACATCTCCAAAAGCATGCGTTAATATATTGTTTATTTAATTTTATAGTTATAGCAAAAAATAACATGTCGTCCTCGCAATAGCCCATAGGGAATTCATGTATACGGTTCTGTAATATTTATATATGTTCCCGTTAAAAGCAACCTATTAGAAGAATAAGGAAAAGCTGTCATTGTAGGCCTAGTTGGCATAACACCGACTGAGGACGGACATTGAATGATGACGGATGAATGATCTAGCTAACATATTGATCTCTGCTTGTTTTCAGACACATCAATAGCCATACAAGACCGAGTAGTTATTTGTCAAATATTGTGGGAAAAAGACCATTGCTCAGCAATGCTGCGTGAACTTAGATCCTTTATCACCTCTCAACAATGGCACATGTGCTCAAAGGGTTAAGAGAAATGTGACTAGATGTGGCGAACTCCTTTCAGGCCCAAACTCTCTCCCCCTTTTAGGAGCGTTGCGATGCCTCAATGGCCGTCCACATATGGGCTTTCGTATAGCCATTGAGGTGACCACCAACACTTGAATAGAAGGAGGTGCTTTTCACAATGAAACAATGCCGTTCGGGGTAAGGGAAACCATTAAACTCTGTGCACACAGCGAGAGGTGGCTACAGCGAACTCTTCGTGGGCAGAATATCACCAGAGGAAAATGGAGCAGCTCAATCGGACGAGCCGACAAAAAGGATTCTCTCTGTGCTTTGGTGAACTATTGTGTGCACGAGGATCCCGGTCAACAGAGCTTTGAGTTCAGTGTGTTAACCCTTATCCACTAGCATCATTAATCACGTCCCCCGGCCAGCTAAACGCCAGTCAAAATGTCTATCTTAAATTGGAAACAAATGAGTGAGGAGAGAGCATGCAACCCCCTGTACAAGCTGAATAGGGCCTATCTATTCACGGCTCCTGGTTGTCCGTGGTAGGCCTATATGGGCTTCTGTTCTGGGACCAGGCATATTGACTAATGCCTGTCTTGGTTTTGCACATCATTATCCCTTCGAGAAGTTAATATGAAATGAAGAAATGAAGGGCTGCTTTTGGAGAATGTCGGGTTTTATGTGTGTAACGCTATTTGACCAGTCGTTTCGTGAGGTGCACCTGCATACAGATAATGTTCTGAGTTTACCAATTTAGCTTTGGGTAGTCTCGGACATGACAGTACTTACATTGGAGTCACGACAGGCTACTCTTCTCTAACATATCCATAGGCCTATTTAAACAAATGTATAGGATCGAATGTTTTCCACTAGTTTGGGTCCCAGTCTTTGTAGCTATCATTCCACTCTTTCCACTCCAGTCATGCTAAACA
This sequence comes from Salvelinus alpinus, assembly GCF_045679555.1. Classification (NCBI taxonomy): domain Eukaryota; kingdom Metazoa; phylum Chordata; class Actinopteri; order Salmoniformes; family Salmonidae; genus Salvelinus; species Salvelinus alpinus. The sequence goes on from NC_092090.1 coordinate 17,392,951, forward strand.
TCTTTGGCATACGACACGGAGCACAAGGAGTGGAATGTTACCAAAACAGACTGGGACCCAGGCTAGTTGCCCCCTGGGAGATTACATAAAACATTTGTTGTAATATTATTTGCATAACAACAGTTTAAATACGCACAAAATTACCATGACATTGCATGTTATGTAAGCAAATTCACCATAAGGCACCTGTCATATTTTAGGTTTAGGCCGATAACAATGTGGTAGCCTAGACTAAATAGCCCATGAATTAGACATACTACCACAGACATCTAGCAAGTGCTAAATTATAGCACATAATGATAATTGCCTGGATTTGTTTTCGGTTGACATGAATGTGTTAATAGGATTATGACTATTAAAATGTATCTTTTTAAAATGTCTTAATCGTTTTGAAATAAATTAACTTTTTTCTTAATGTAGCCTGTGTCCGTCCACTCAGCGCTTTGTTTTTCTTCTCGAAGGATAATCCACAAAAAGGAGTGAATGTGCGGCCCATGATCCCTCCGCCAGACCCACTGACGCTAGGTTTGGGATTTGTTTTCTTTTAAAAAAGCGCTGGGAAATAAACTCATTCTTTGGTATCACTGTGTCTCGGGCAGTGGGGCGGAAAAAGAGCCGAAAGAGATAGCGGCACCTTTCAGTCAACAGAGACTGGATCAAAAACACTTAAGAAACCGATTAAACTGAAAGAGAAAGTGAGTGGTCTAAATTCTACAGACGGGATTTAGTACCATATCAGAACGAAATGAGAGAAAGAGAAGAAATAATGAATTGCCACAGAGTTTTATTCAGATAGACTCTCTAGATAGAGTTGTCACCTTTCAAGCCCTGTCAGACTCCTTGTAACCATTATTTTAGCCACTGTTGCGTAGCTGTTGTTTGACAGGGACCATATTTGTTCTCCTCAGAGACCCTTGCCGTATGGCTTAGACCTTATGGATCTCCTGAAATTAACTCCTGGAAACAATTCCCAATTCAATTGGAGGTAAATGCCCATGTCACTTCATTTTCAATCGAAGAAACTGAAAAGCAATATTGCATTAAGGGCCTAAAAAGATTGCATTCAAAGCCTTATAAAAATGTATTATTATTATTAGGCCTATTGTCAGTATTGTTATTATTAGGCCTATTGTTATTATTAATAATAATATTGTTAATAATATTGCTATTATTAATAGCTTACTATTATTAGTATCAATAACGACATTAAATCAAACAGAGTGTAAACATAGTGAATAACTATGTCTAGTTCTGGCAGTAAGCCAATAGTTTATTGTACATTATAAAAAATAAAAAATAAAATAAACATGAAAAAAGATAGGTTAGGACCACATAAGACTAAATCAAAAGGCCTTTATGTTCAAAGCAAATTAAATTCTGTGCAGAAACATATCTTGATGCTTATCGAATTATAACACTGTTTCTCTTACCCAGCCCAGCCCAGGTGCAATGACTTTATTTTCTTTCAGGCTCTGTATTTCACAAGGGTCTATTAGAGCACACAAAAAGAACTAGAACATAAGCATGTATTTTTGTAACGTTCATGTTTTCCTGGCTAATCGCTCCGCCTGTCATCCCGTGTCCAGTGGTCTCCTGTGGAACATTTCTCCATCAGTCTCCCTCAACTAGACTCACCTCACCATAACGAGAGACGAAGCTCTCTCTAATGAGCAATTACACATAGCGGGCCCGTTCCCATAACCAATCCTTGCGTGTGAAGGAAAACATTCCTTTGTACTGATATGCCGCACACGGATCCTCAGGCTTTTTTTCCCTGCCAGGAGAGGAGGGAAATGCGGGTTGTTGGATGGACACCTCCGCTGAAAGGCCAGGCCTCTGTCACGCACATCCCCATCGGAGACAGTGTGGGCATTGAGACTGCTGATTAATTGGCCGTTCACTAATCGACTACTCTATGATTAATTGGGAATTTTGTCCACCAAAGGCATCAAAGCATGTTGACAATACCTGCTTGATATGCTGACCAATCATAAACGACATCCAATCATCCTAAATGATTGATGTGTTATAAGCAAATGCCCAAAACTCACTGAAAACTATGGCTTGGGCTCCCAAGTGGCGCAGCGGTCTAAGGTACTGCATCTCAGTGCTAGAGGCGTCACTACAGACACCCTGGTTCGAATCGAGGATGTATCACAACCGGCCGTGATTGGGAGTCCCATAGGGAGGCGCACAATTGTCCCAGCGTCGTCCGGGTTTGGCCGGTGTAGGCTGTCACTGTAAATAAGAATTTGTTCTTCACTGACTTGCCTAGTTAAATAAATGTTAAATACAAATAATAATAATAATTTAAGATGTTTATTGCGTAACATATTTGTAATGGTGACTTAGCTTAAGGTTTACCTACAAAGTTACACTACTCACTAATCAGTTACGTCATACTCGTCTAGCCAGAACCCATGCGTAAAGTGATCGTTAAGTCATGTATGAAAGAAGCGAAGATATACTGTGGACCAGGGTATAGGCCTAACATTTGCAATATAGCATTACATCCCTGATGACCCTTAGGTCATTAAAACAATTTGGTTTATAAAAACCCTAATACTCCTTCTTCCAAAAGTCAAACGGAATGCATTGACAAATAATGGATTAGTCTTTAGACCTACATTCGGATAATGGTGAGATAATTATATGATTTCACGAATAGCGCAAATGTAATTATATCTATAGGCTTCTTCATTGTCAAATTATTAGTGACTGAGGTTCACCTTGGTTGGGCTGCCCTGGCACTGAAGTTCCGGGGTACCAGCCGGGCCGTGTCCCCCAAGTTCCTGTCTGACCGTTGAGCATTCTCAGCTTGTCATACATGCCATCTGCGCCCATCTGTTGCTTCTCGCTAGCCAGGTTGCGGAGGACTCTGTTTATCGACGACACCTGAAAGACAAACAAAACGGAACGGTTTGATTAGCGCCAGCCATGATTGAAAAATGCGCGCCACCGCCGGTATAGTGTGTAGGCATGCGAGCACTGTGAGCGTGCAAACATTAATGTCTATGGTGCACACATATACACATGCACGCACGCGCGCGCACACATACGTCACATCCTGACAAGTGAGCTGGAAGTAAAGATGTAAACAGAGCATTTCCAAATAATATTTGAGAAAATACATTTGAATAACTAGCCAAACATTGAAAATATGCCTGTTATAAACATCAACAATTGTCAATTGTATTTTACATATAGGCCCTATGTGGTGCAAAATTAGCTAATAACGAATCAAATATAAATAATGAAATGTATGAATGTCTCTACAAGTTAACTAACCATTTGTTGGAAATCCGTAATGCATGTCTTTCACATATAACGCAGTCATGATCTCGTGACTAAATGGTTGGCTGATAATCATGCATGCTTTCCGTCTCTGAGAAATCATTTCAGGTGGTAAAAAAATCATGCTCATAACTTACACTCACTGCACTTACACTGGGTATATTGTCGTTGGTGCAGACCCCCTCCGACAACAGTCTGTCGCGGATCTCCCAGGCGAAAATAGACGGGCACTCCCGCTTGTACTGCGCTATCTTCCCCACCACCTCTGGAGTGGCTACCCTCGGCTTGCTGCCTCCGATCGCTCTCGGTCTTATGGAGCCAGTCTCATAGTATCTGCCAAGGATCTTACTCACGCACCCGTTGGACACCTGGATAGAAAACAATAGACACAATTCACATACATTATTTAAGACTAGTTGCGAAATTTTGAAGATTACGTCAAACAATGATAAGCTTACGTTTTCATTTTCCAGCACTTGGACTTTTGAGTCATCATGGGTCTATAAACAAAAAAATATGCCTTAAATGGTATAGGATAACAGTGTGCACTTTCTAAAATGCAACTATTCTTAGGGGGGAAAGTGGTGGCCTACTTACGATATGTTACCCTTAATGTTATTTGAATAGGATATAGATTATAATGAGAAGCAATTAGGCTTTGTCTGGCCTTCTTACAGCCAACAATTGTCGAAAAACGTTTTTAAATAAATAAAAAGGCTACAGTAAGGAAAACTAAAAGTTCCACCATGCATCATCTTCTTATATTTAAAATCCCATTGTTTAGTTTTATTTTGTTGTAGCTTAAAAAAAAAAAAAAAGTAAACACTGAAAGCTAGGGTTTCCTGCACCAGACCGAAAGAATGCCCTGGTCACCTGCAGAATCCTGGAGATGTCGCACGGCCGCGCGCCACTATGAGCAAGTTCGACGATTTTCTGCCTGGTGGTGTCCGGTAGCGGTCTACCATTAACAAACACACCGCCCAGCTGGTTCACACCGCTGTGACCTGAACAGAGACAAAGGGGAGCCCAATTATAGGCTACGGTTGCAATGTAACAACAAGGTTATGATCACAACAATATGTTCTATAACAAAATAGCAGTGAGTCAGGTAATGCTTTTCCTTTCAGATGGCTAGCTTTCAGAGCAAAGGTGAAACATAAACGTTGAAGGGAGGAATTAACAAAACGCTACATTTAGAATGAAGGAAATGCAGATAGTCTAATAGTACAATTATCCCCAAAATGAATATCTAATAGTTATTTATTGTTCCATTGTTATCAGCACTCTAGACAATGGTCACTGTAATGCAATAGCCTTGAATCAACACATGCACGGCAAGTGTCAACAGCATCCAATGATCTGGACCAAAACATCCCCATCCAACTGAGATGAAATCAGCTATTCAAAGGTGAAATCAGCAATTTAAAGGTGAAATCGGCTATTCAAAGGTGAAATCAGCTATTTAAAGGTGAAATCGGCTATCCAAAGGTGAATTCAGTCATACGCGAGTTGTCCAACATTATTTCGCCAAGTGAGCAAGCCAACCCCAAATTCAGCGTCTTTAAATCCCCAAACATAGAAATTAAATCCCCCAATCCTCCTCACCGCTATTCCAGTGTGCTATTACGCACAAGCACACCAATGTACCCTCAACACAAACACGCCAATGTACCTTCAACACAAGCACACCAAAACACCACCCAATTAGGTAGCCTCAAATATAACAAACCTCAATAAATGTTATCCAAATATAAGTATTTTTAAAACACTTAATTAAGAGGTAGGTTGTAGTCGATAAGGAGGTTGATTAAAGCATGGAAAGAGTCAGCAAACCTGAAGCCAAATGGGACGGATGCCTCCCCGGAGTGTCTTACTGTGCTCCAGATCTCCGCTGCCTTCTCTTGCGCTGCCGCCTGCTACATTGACTCCGGGAGCAGAGGCTCCTTAGCAATAAATAAGCTCCAAATATAGAAGAGGGGGGAAATGTGATGAGGCTGGCTGACATTTGTCTTTAAAATAAAGCTAGCTGCACGTCAAGTTTGAGCTTAATTTCTGGAAATAGGCGGAAGTCGCCTCGGATCATGCATGGGAAGGCTAATTGAAAAGATCAGTTGGAGCACTTGTGGCAGGCATGTCACTTTATGACACAGCTCTGCTTTTGAAAAACGCATCGTCACGACAAATAGTAGCACGATAAAACGACCCTTTCTGTCTGGATTTGGATATCACTCAGACAAAATTGGACGCTACTCGTTTACCCTTCGAGGGAAGCTTCGTTTTAAGGTGACCAGGGGCGACGCGCGGGCACAACAACGAGGGCGCGCTTGGATTCTCAACATATTAAATCTGACATCTCGGTTTTTTTCTCTTGTTTGTATTTGGCAACAAATCCTCCCAGCCACTACAATCCTGTTGTGTGCAATCAGTGGGCGATCTGCTTGGGAATACGTTGTATGTGCGCTATAAATGGGAACAATACGCATTACGCACGTTTTGTGCCAATTAAAAGCCATGTTTTGAGTGAAAATAAATCTGTTTAACATAATTAAACACTGCTCTTAGGCCACTATGTGCAATGATCCTTATCCAACGTGGACTTGATTAATAGCAAATCCACTATCATCCCTCTGGCTCTTTGGTAATTCCAGGATTAAGTGGAATTAATAGACGTCTTACTCTCAAATGAACCTGTCCGCGCTAAGCAGCGGTTCGCTGTGGGTTTACATGGTTGCACCGTCACCTCAACACATTTATAACCATCATATACATCCACAGGATCGATAAAGCCGTCAGATAAGGATATCACATACAATTTCAACTCTCCAAAGGTTAAGTCTTAATCATGTGCCCAATTCCCCACGGCGAGCAGCGTCGATCTCGCCCGCTGGCGCTGATTATGCGCCTTGTATTCTATTACTAGTCGACTAATAGGAAAACATATGGTGTCAATTTGGACGCTCCCCTCCATATACACCCAGGAGTTGTTAGCACAAAAGCCACCGAGGCCGCGGCGACCTTTAAACAACACATAGAACCGGGCCCAATGATATCTCCTCGGCCATTCGCACCAGAAATCACAAGCCAAGCCAGGGGAGCATCCCATTAACATCAATTTGGGGCAAAGCAGGAGCAGAGGGGGCTGTACATAGCTTTAACGACGCCTCGTTTAAAACATCATCTCAATAAAGGAGAACTGGCAAGCAAACATCATCTGTGAGTAAGCCATTTGTCAGCGCATAGAACACTGGGTAATGCCAAGGTGGCCTATATGACGCATATTGGGCTTCCCATATTGTTCAAAAATAATATCCAATAGACTATGTATTTAGACGTTTAAAAAACTATGATACAAATTAAATAGTCTTCAATGAAATATTCCTGTATCAATTGTCCTACTTAATCTGACCTACATTCAAGCCTTTTGTTCTGCATGTTGTCATTTTCCCTTATAGTGAACAATATCATATTCCCTACTTGCATTGCAAATATAACCTAGGCCTACAACAAGGTAACAATATGCCCTACACGTGATCTAGCTATAGGTACATTGAATTCAGACAGATTAAAATGTGACTACATAGGCAGGTGTTACAGCACATGCACGTCATCAAGGTGAGGAGAATAGCAGAGAGGAAATCATTCCACACACCTTCATCACAGATGTCATAGACCTCTAGTCCAGCAGCAAGACAAGAGAGAAAATAACGTTACTTTTCATCCTTTATGGTTTAGTTCATTTCCCCAGTCAGCAACTCATATGGACCATTATGATAAACAATCCAGACAAGTAATAACACACTACAGACTAGGAAGCAATAGAGGCCAACACACAGTCACCTTTCCTTTATGGCGCCCATGCAAGACAATATCATGTTTTATCATGTTGTTGTTTTTTTGCAGTGAGTTTAGGCCAATATGTACAGTTCTACTCTGTTGTTATGGTAATGTGGGAATCTACATTCTAACTCCGGCACTGTTCATGAGGAGACTAGTCTACATTAGACATGATCAATATTCGTCCTTCTTTGCCTTCCCATTCTCCGCCCCAGCTAATAGTGTACGCAGCCTGGCAGTCAGCTCTAAAGCTAATGCAGACGGCTGTGCAATTATTTAATACCAACTCAAGCGGAAAGAAAATTCTCCCCCTTCAACCCAACCCCCTCTACTCTCTCTCTCTCTCTCTCTCTCTCTCTCTCTCTCTCTCTCTCTCTCTCTCTCTCTCTCTCTCTCTCTCTCTCTCTCTCTCTCTCTCTCTCTCTCTCTCTCTCTCTCTCTCTCTCTCTCTCTCTCTCTCTCTCTCTCTCTCTCTCTCTCTCTCTGTGTGCACATAGCAGAAAACTAAAACAATCTGTGGAGATTAATGGAGGATATATAATTAGACTATAACTGTCAATGTTCAATAACTCTGCGGTCTGGAAGGGGCCATATAACATGCATTACATATAAACACAAGGATACGGCTAAATTAACAACATCAAGAGCGACACAGAATTTTAAATATTGAAGCTAAAAACAAATCATAAACTGTGGGGGAAAAAAGTCAAAATAAAGCTTATATGCTAAGGAGTATGTTAAGGGTAAGTTATGTTAAGGGGACCATAAAGACAGAAGGGTAGTTGCGGTTAGTATCAAAGTTTAAAAACAACAATATGCAAATCCACTTACTGTTCTGCATCATCGAGGCTACGCCAGACTCCCACGTGGCTTGGCTGTGGTATTCTATGCGTCATAAGGAAATAACAATGATAACAATGTTAGTATCAGCATAATTACAATGTAATGGCTATTCAAAGTTAAGAATTACAATTCACAAATGTTCTCTCTTTTTTTTTATATATTTCTTTTTTTCTCTCTTTTAGTTACTTCGAATTCCAAGGCGATTAGGGCGGATACTTTGGTGCAATACAATCATAATGTTGCTCTGTAATTATAAATTCCACATAGCCATAATCCATGTGAATTGGCACATCCCCATTGTATATATATTTTAGCATTAAACTTGCCTGGAAACAGAGTTGACTGTCGGCTTAAAACAATTTAGCCAATCTTAATGTCTCCCTAGGACAAAGCAAAACAGTATATTAGTACAGCCCTAGCGAAGACTGTGTGTTACATTTTACAAGTAAAGACTACTAAAAATTATTATTGAATTAGAATTGTAATTAATAAATAGGTTACTGTCGATTTGGCGTGTTATTCATATGAGAGCATTTATATTTCTGTATTTTTGTATTTATTTTGTGCAGCCTGAAGTTCGAAGAAACGGGCACTTTAATGGGCCTAATTGAAGATGGTAAAATAAATAAATTAGGCCTAATTGAAGAAGGTAAAATAAATAAATTAGGCCTAATTGAAGAAGGTAAAATAAATAAATGATGTCGAGTTGCGATGGTTGCTATTCGTTGGCAAAAGCATCGCTATTCGTTGGCACGTGCGTGGTTTATTGATCACCTGTTTCTGATTCCTTGACATGTTTTTTTTGTTCTACTTGATGGCTTATAAAAAGGCCTAAACATAAAGCAACGGCCACAGAGGCTGTTTCTAGTTCTACACAAATCTAGACCCTCTCGCCCAATGTGTACAGTGACACACGCTGTCTACCTCGCCTCAATGCTCTGCAAAAGTACAAACCAGGAGGGGGTAGAGGCCGCATACAAAGCCTGCCGGAGTCCCAACAATGCACCCCTTTCTACCACCATACCCAAACCCGGGGCCGCACAACTCGGCCTCCACAACTAGCAACACATCTTCCCACTAAACGTACCAACAACTCCAGAATACAAAGAACCGAAGGCATCCCCCCTCCGGGACCATACACACAACACCTTCTCACTGGCACAGCGGATGACCGTGACCTCGGGTCCCCGTAGCCCAATGTGGGATTTGTTTGTTACGTTTTGGGAAATGGAAAAGTAATTTCTTGTTCTAAATATCTGGAGGTAATGGTGTAGCTGGTGACGGTTGTTAGGCGGTTGTAAAAAGATACAACAGCTCAGTGGGGAGCTCAATCAGAAAAGACAAACGCAATAAAGAACCTATTCAAGTGGACTGTTAAAAAGGGGCCGGTGAAGGAATAGTCTGAAGTTTAATTTTGTCTCCTTACGCAAAAACAACCCTGTTGTGGGCATGTGTGTACTGCACCCGAACCTAGGATTTGGAAACATGAATTGGCTTGAGAAGTGAGACTTACAAATACCTACTTTCTGGAGAAAGTAGCCTATTGCAAAAACAACGTGTTTCCAAAGCCATTTTGTAATTTATCAGAACACTGTTAACAGTAACAATTGTTGTGTTGCAAACGGAGGAATACTTTTTGTTGAGGAAATTTACGCGATATGTTTTCACGTCAGTCCTGTTCTTAGAAGTAGGCTGTCTGAAAAGACCAAAAGTCTTGAAAACAATGCATTTTATTTTTACAATGCAAATGCACTCAACTCACTCATTTAGATTCCTCCACATTCATTCCAATATTTTAACTACGTAAAAGTACAAACCCACCAATGCAAAATAAATCTCTCAACAATACACACAACAGCCCCGGAAGTGGCGAATGGTAAAATAATCCTCAATTCCTCTCTGCCTTAAAAACAATATTTCTGTTAAATATTTGGAGAACTGCGATTCAGCAGTATAGACATCATCTGCCTAGTTAATCATTTACTTAGTGTCGAAAACTCTGCGGTTGTTGCTGAGGTTAACAACGGTCTAATCTGAATTTATTTTCCTTTAGTAGTACCTAATCCGTAACAACAATCAACAACAATCGTCTTAATTAAACATGCTTATTCAGGCAGCTGGATCCTGAGTTCACAACATTCACATGCAGAAAAACATTACGATCTCAAACAATGGCTCGGTAGGAAGTTGTGAGCACTATGCATTTACATGCACTAAGCATCTTAGTGTTATCTTTAATGTAATACTGGGTTATTAGCCCGTTTTTGTAAGGGGTAGTATGCCTATGTTAATTTAACGACACAAATGAAACCATAACATTTATGATTAGGCTATTAGTGAAATATAGGCCTAACTTTCAGCTACTTTTGTTTGACAGTTTTATTTATTTAGAATCAGTGAACGTGACGCTATCTTCAAAATGTTTGAGTTGTGCAGATATACTTTATATGTTGATAAAAACATAAATATGACAATATTATAATAGGCTATGTATTTAGCCATTTAGTATGAATGCTTTGATTTATTGTATTCTAATTCTAAAACGTTTTGAAGTATTTTAGTAACTTGCAGGCACGCTTAAATACCTGTAGTGATAATTGTAACTATTTCTGCACAATACTTCACTTGCTTAGAAGAAAAGTAACATTTGAGGTATATTTTCTTTGGTACGCAAACAAGAGAAATAAATAGGCCCACCGTGTACTTGGAGCATTTCAGAGAAGGCGCTTGGGTGACTCCGCTGTCTATGAATCAAACTGACACCATTCCTCAACGGGTCATTGCTCCCCATTCTCCACGATGATCACTGTCTCGGCCTAACGTGACTTTTTACTCTTTGCTGTCATAAATAAGCATTAAGCTATCCGTAAACACCAACACAACCGATCATTAAAGAGCACATCAGATAAACAGGAAAGCCAGCCCGAATGCCGCTTCAAATCGCACTCTACAACTTCAGAGTAGGAGTAGAATATAAGCAGCCTAGTAGGGGCTACACTTACTACACAAACTCCAACCTATAGCCTAGCGATACTAGTCTGCAGCCTGGGAGATGCATATGGCGCAATAATAATAATATATTCGTTTTCAATTATTGATTGTTCTGCATTAAATCTAACCTATTTTAAGTTATGTATGTTTGCAGGGTTGCAGACTGGGTTGAAATGCACAGACAATCTTTTACTGGGAAGATATCCACTCTCACCTTTTTGAGGCATCCTGCGCCGCTGTCAAAAGTCCTTGTCAAATAGTTCTCCGTGCCACAGAAAGAGAACAAATGCAGGGCCGTCTATTGTGGTGGTTTTTCAGTAAGAGGAAACAATAGTTTTCCAGTGATCTTCAGCGGAGACGGAAGGGATATCCCTGCGAAGGAGACAGAGATTGACAGTGAACTCAGATGTCAGGACCGCGGAGTGAGCGAGAATGTGCGCTCGTGTGAGTGAGCGAGATAGCGAATGAGAGAGTGGGGCAGAGAAGGAGAGAGGGAGAAGGGGAGGGAGGGAAAGAATTGGAGAAGAAGAGGGGGTTGGAGGCTAAGAGAGAACACACCTATGCTGATTGGTGATGGTACAAGTGTATTACTGTATGTGTTTCTGGTCTGCTGTGCTCTGTGCGTTGCCTCGACCTCTGTCATCATCGGCCCCCAAGGAAACACTTCCCCCTCCACCAAAGCGGGAAATGGGGCCGAGCGAGAGAGAAGAGAGACCCGTCTCCCCAACCCACTAATCAGCAGACACATGCAAATACCCCTCTTTCTCTCTCTCACACACTCTCTCTCCCTCTCTCTCGCTCTCTTTCCCTCGCTATCTGAATATTGCCTGCCCTACTATGCAAAGAAACTGGATTGCCTCGGAGATCCCCATTGGATAGAAAGCAAAGGCCTGGTGAGTCTCTGCTGAGGCCGGGTTGGTTCCGTGGTGGTGGGAATCTCAAGCATGTTTTACAGCTAAACCTGAGTGCACGACGCGGGGGAAACGGAGGATGTGGACGCATTTTAAAGCAGTCAGCTCCATGAATGGAACATTCTGTCCACGGAGCTGATTTCAAATCGTTCTTACCTTGTCGAGCGTAGGCTGTGCCTATTTCCGTGGGAAATTTGCCTACAGATAAATGTTTTCTTCTGTTTTAGGCGTATTGCTATCGTGTAGCCTCTATTATTTTCCGTACAAATTTTTCCAATGCAATCTTGGAACAAACTTCATATTTACTTTGGGTCTGCATGAAAACAAATCGTTTCTGAGTTTCTGTCAACAGCTCTGCATGGCTGTTTGCAACGGTTGTGAAGTGTCTCCCTGGAGTGCATAGTGAGTTGGCCCTTGGTGAGCAGGGCCACTACTAATGACAAATGAGCTGAGGAGGGCTCCCCATTGACAGCTGTGGCTTTTAAAGGGGAAACTGTTTACTTTGTGTATTAAGTACACTTGTAAATTACCACTAATGTCGCCTACTCGCTGAAAACAAACGCAAACTTTCCCCACGTGCCTTTGTTGACTGTTTGGTATCACCTTCTAACTGCTCAGCCTGTCATGGTCATTGTAAACACACCGACACACACACGGTTCCCCGCCATGCGTAAAGGGCCCCTGCTTTTAGGCAAGCTCTGCTGCTTGTTATGGACGCATTTGCAAGGCAAGGTGACGTCACTCCTATGACCTGACGACAAATAACACGCGTAAATAAAGTGAAGCAAATGACTGGTCAGCAATGACCACACGCTCCCTAACTGCACCGGTTTAATTATCGGCCATTACGACACACCTCAGCGCATTCGAAAGCAACCCCTCCGAGCCCGTATTGAAGCTTACACTCGTAGCTTGCGAAGCACCAGTCTCAGTGCTGGGAGTCCCCGTCGCTTATTCCAAAGGACCAGGGCCGGTGGAGGAGGGGATGCGAGCTGTTTGGATGTGTGGAGCCAACCCATAGCAAAATTGGGGTACAAAAAAGGGGGAGATGGAGAGACGGAGGAGGAGAGGGGGATGGGATGGGTCTCTTTTTTGGAGAGTGCAGAGCATGAAATGAAGTAATGGAGGGAGGCCTACACTTGACTTCCTTTGACGTGAAAAAGTCAGAGCTCATCAATAAACTACCTCGGAGGTGAAAGAGGGCTCCCTGACAACCATCACATTCCTAACTACGGGTTCAATGAGGAGACAAACGACGCTGCCTGAAGGGAGGGGGGGGGGGGGGGGGGGCTGAATGGGGCCCTCAGTGGGCGCGCGAGATAATGAGCCGCGAGGACCAGCACAAACTGTCACCCAGAGTCCTGCGGTGAGGAACAAGAACAACACTTCGGCCAGAACTTTCTCCCCAAACAAGCTGTAAACTAACCCACCATTTTGTCCCATTTCTCCTCCACTGTGTTTAGTCACTGAAGCTGGTGGCCTATTCGACTAGATTTTTTTTTTTTTTTCTGTGTTTGACTTTGTTTTGGGGTCGTGTGTTTGTGTTTGTGTGTTTGTACATGAAGATTAGTCCTGATGGTCTAATGAGTATCTTGTTCAGGGAAACTTTATTCTGATAATAGAGGAATTGGCAGCTTATGACAAACCTAAAAGTGCGTGTGCAGCTAGTAAGGTGAGCAGAACAGTTATATACTACAGCCACATGCATGACATGTCAGCACACATGTTTACATACATCGTTGTTGCAAGAAATGACATTGTGGAAACTGCAGAATGCAAAAACAATCTACTATATTGGTCAGATTCTCCAGATTCGCCAAACTTTGCACCTGATACTTTTAGAATAGAGTGAATATGTTGTACTTACAGCAGGTGCACACTTTGTGCCAGTGCAAACACTTAGAACCCAAATGCATGACAACATTGTTAACCCTATTTAATTGCAATATTTGTTTTGATTTAATGAATGCACCAAAATCCCGCACACACAATCGTGATTCGTGTTGTTGAAAGTGTAACCTAATGTTTGTTTTTCAGCGAATCATAAAAAATAAAAAATAAACTATCAAATGTTTTAACCGACTATGAATTATGTTGGTATATGCATTTAAATACGATTAAGCTAATCTAACTTTCAAAAGTGAATAACATCAAATTTATGCTAATTTATAGGCAAAATATAGGCCTCTACGAAGGACACTGCTAGTAGTGACATTTATATGTAACCACACCACATTGTAATTCTAATTTAATAGCCATCCCCTTGTAAGCAGTCTGCAGCTGACGAAAATTCACTACTAACCCGCTTCAGTGAAAGACAGAGTCCCTGATGAGTGTGTCGAGTTGTTTTCTCTGCAGACAATAGCCTATACGTCCAATAGATTATTGATTTATTTGTGAAAGTAAATCCGCTCCGAGTGCTATATGCGTTGTCTCCATTCTTCTACTCACGAAACGTTTCGTTTTTCTTGACTCACTTGAAGTTCCAGATCAAATAGAGCAATAAATAATCATTCCTTTTGAACGATCATGTGCTCGTTGAAGTGCAAATATATATATTTCTCTGTTTAAGGGGAAGCTTCTTCGGGGTAAGTGTGAAAATGTAGTAAAACGAGTAACTGTATACAGACTAGCAATTAGCCCAATTCGGATTAGCAGCAATGCCTAAGGACCTGAAAAGAAATCCTAATCTGCTCGCTATTTTCCCCTGAGGCAAAGTGGTCTTTGAGGCCCCTCTAAAAACTTTGGAGAAAAAAAATCATAGGAGGGAGGAGGGGTGAACACGGCTGACGTCATGCGAGAGAGAGAGAGAGAGAGAGAGAGAGAGAGAGAGAGAGAGAGAGAGAGCGAGAGAAGGAGGTCTATTAGAAAACATCAACAAAGCGGAGAGGGGCGCGCTGGCCTCCATTGATTTATCGAGATTTGAGGGACATGGGGACCGTTGAGCCATTGGGACCGGCAGAGAGAGCTTTATCATCTCAATACTTCTCTAATTGTAGAGCAGGCAGGCGGACGAGTCTTCCATGAGAGGGAGGGAGCTGTCATCATTCAGCGAGTCCACATTCTCTGTGATTTTGCAGGACACTGACCCTTCCCTCTGTAGGCCTATTACAGTACAAAGTCTGAGCCAAGCAGACAAAATTGCATGAGCGTAGAATAAATGGAAAATTAATGCATTTGCCAATTGTTTCATATTTTTTCGAAAGTTAATAACTATCCTTTGTGGTTAAAATACATTTGATTAGAAAAATATACTAATAGGGATATTCATTAATATATGAATTATTTTCTAGTTACTGCCCAATGACATTAAAATATAGCCTACATTGGCATTAACATTTGCACTGAATTACTCCAATATTATTGGAGATAACATTATTTAGATTAGGCTATATATTGTTATAACATATTTAGCCTATCTATAATAATGTGGTGTTGTTACAATAATAATAATTATTATTTGTGTTAAGATTATTTAACATCATTGTATGTTTTATTTCACAGAAAATTCGACAAAACGAAATGTCTTCAAAGACACTCCACCAAATGAGATTTTAAAACGCATTATAAAAGAGCTTTTGCAAGTTAACAAACGAATTTGGCCTACACACCATTCGGTTTTAAACCAACAACCATTTTACTAACTCCAGGCTACTTCGGGTTTCTGCATGGCTCAAAGATATTCAGAAATGTACTTTTTGTGACATATTGTGCGGTGGAGCTCGTGCCGTCGGGAATGCAGCTGTCTTTTACTGTCAGGGCATCACTCTACCTCTTCCCACGTCACACTAACCAGCTGAATTCTGCAAACAAATACAATACATTTTAGGATCAACCTAAAGTTTGTTGTTGAATAATGGTTTGCTTTCATCCCAAAACAATTATCTTCTAAGCTGAGGGAACTGAAATGGACATTACAGGCTCTGGGCTGCAAGGGAAATAATGTCAACACGACATACAGTAAGCCTATATATGTGTGCGTAAAAAGCATTTTATAGGCATTTCGCTGGACCCGCGATAACGTCTGCGTATGGGACCAATAAACTTTGATATAAAATAGATTTTGCTCTATTAATATAATATGACAATTTCTTAAAGCGACTTGGGAATTATTGTTTTAGTGAAAATACCCACCGTAGGCCTAAAGATGCTCAAAATGTACCCTTTCTCTGCGTAAAGTTAGTTATAGACTTCAACTCATCACTTCAACTTGTTTAACAAACGTTCACTGAGTGAGGCATTTAAGTGAAAAGTCCTACAAGGTGAATTCGTAATCTCAGTTGTCTAATTTAGCTCCTTGATTGACGTGTGGCAGGGAATGTGGCGTGAGGACGCTAGAAGGCTGGAGTGTGGATGGACGGTGAAGCCCTCTCCTGGCAGAAGACGGTCTGCTCGGAGGTGATGGTGTCACAGCGCTTCTCGGTGGCCTGGCAGCTGGAGAAACGCGGTCACCAATAACAACTAACACGACAAGTTGACCTTGGTGCGCAGGGCTCGGTACTCCACTTATTAACGACAAGCTCGAACGAAATGGACCGTTGATCACACTGTAATTGCATGTTATAAAATGCACAGGAGGAGGCCTTTAAATAACTTGGGTTGAAGACGAGAACATGTCTGATATTTTGAAAATCCTATTTCAGTTAACGATCTAAAGCTTAGGCTACCACATTTTCAATCAACGGTGAACAATTTTAAAGCTACATTATCGTTTTATTTGCCTTAATTATTCTATAAAAGTTCAATTAAAATTGGGTAACTTTCAAATAACTTACTTGAGCTAAAAGTAAGCATATAACGTAGACTATAACGTAGACTCGTGATAACGTAGACTCATGATAATCATATAACGTAGTCTCATGATAATCAGGCTAAAATGTGTGTAGGTTTGGTAGGCTATTTGGTTATTCAAGAAATATGCACAATTACCATTTGGATGGTTTATATCACTCATACTAAACTGTTGGAATTACAAAGCGTCAAGCGCAGTGTAAATAATAGAACATGTCAATATCGATGTTCAGCTCCGTGCGCGTTAAAGCTTATAGCAAGACTTGTGTAAGCGCGTCTTACTTTCTACCTCAGTGAAGATCGCTAATTACACGCTACCCGAGTCATCAACTCCTGCGCTACCATACTAGCAAAAGCGCAGTCGCATGACCCATCAAAAGACCACGCACAACAATGTTTACACTACCTCCAGTTAAACTATCTAGACTTAAACTCAGCCTTCTGTACAGCCACACGGATCCATCAAACACCTTCATAAACATCAGATTCATTCTAAAGTTTGTAAACTTGGCGGCAACAAAAAAGCAGACCACTGATGTTACCATCCCGGGTGCGTACAGTATAGATAGAATACACAGCCAACGAAATGCTTTTAGATATTTTGACAATCCGAAGCGAAGAAAGAACTCCGATGTGCCAAGCACTCAAAACATGGAGTACGGTGATAAGTAATCCGATTGAAATGTGAGATGTATAAATCACCTGATGTAGGTTGTAGAGGGCGCAGACCTCTGACCGATATCCTGCTGATACCAGCACTCGCTCCTTCACCCTCCAAATTGTCACTGGAACAAATCAAGATAAAGTTATGGGTCCAGATAACATTCGGATCCGCCGCGGAGTTGAAATGTCAATGAGAGTGAAAAAAGAGTCGCCTCGCTTACCACCAACTTTCTCTTGGCATCAGCCTCAACTTGGCAGTGATTGGCTAGAGCGACGTTCCGACGTCACCTTCCGAGGCATGGAATGGGGGAAGTTCTATATGGAGCACATGCACCCGCCACAATTCCATCAACCCACCATCTTTATTGTCTTTAACTTTGACTGAAAGAAAGGGTCGATTTTCTTTATTTTAAATCTCTTTGCAACTTGATTAGATGTTATATTGGATGGACACGGAACATCAGGCTATGTAAAAAGTTTCAGAAAATTATTTGATAGGTTAAAACGGGAACATATGTGCAACATAGAAGTAGGCTAATTAAGAATGTGGACTTTTATATTTACTAGTGCACCATTTACTAATGGACACATTAAGTAATTTATGGGCAAATGGAATCCCATAGGCCTGTATAGCCTATGGCGTCGCAGCTTTCATGGATCAGATGACCATATGCCTATGACGGCATCAACTTCTCTCTGTTACACGCTCTTATTACACATACACGTAACACAACAAATCTACATCTAAATCCAATGTAGTAGCAGTGGTTTATTAAAATTATTATAAGGCCGTACTTGCTAAAAGCTGACTTGCAGTACACCGCACAAAGGCCTACAAGTAAACAAAAACAAGTTCGCATGGAGCTGAAGGACTGTTGGTGATCTAGGAGTTGAAGCATGTTGAATTGCACTGAGGGCGGAGGAAGCATCGATGGTATTATGGAGGAGGGTCATGCATTAAATTACATGATTATGTGTTGGAAAATCATGTCCCGCTGAAGTGGAAATATTTCCCCTTTTTAAATAAATATTGAAAGTATTGATATTTCACTAACATGGTTAATGTGTAAAATCCATATATTATTTTATCAGCACAGTAACCAGCAGCATACCACCCTGCATACCACTGCTGACTTGCTTCTGAAGCTAAGCAGGGTTTTTATTTTTATTTATTTTTTATTTTACCGTTATTTTACCAGGTAAGTTGACTGAGAACACGTTCTCATTTGCAGCAACGACCTGGGGAATAGTTACAGGGGAGAGGAGGGGGATGAATGAGCCAATTATAAACTGGGGATTATTAGGTGACCAAGATGGTTTGAGGGCCAGATTGGGAATTTAGCCAGGACACCGGGGTTAACACCCCTACTCTTACGATAAGTGCCATGGGATCTTTAATGACCTCAGAGAGTCAGGTTGGTCCTGGATGGGAGACCAGATGCTGTTGGAAGTGGTGTTGGAGGGCCAGTAAGAGGCACTCTTTCCTCTGGTCTAAAAAATATCAAATAGTGATTGGGGACACTGCCCTGTGTAGGGTGCCGTCTTTCGGATGGGACGTTAAACCGGTGTCCTGACTCTCTGAGGTCATTAATGATCCCATGGCACGTATCGTAGGGGTGTTAACCCCGGTGTCCTGGCTAAATTCCCAATCTGGCCCTCAAACCATCACGGTCACCTAATAAACCCCAGTTTACAATTTACATCCCCCTCCTCTCCCCTGTAACTATTCCCCAGGTCGTTGCTGTAAATGAGAACGTGTTCTCAGTCAACTTACCTGGTAAAATAACGGATACATTTTTATAAAGTAACCTACTTATTGTTCTGCAGGTTCAGGACTTAGTGAAGGTATCTCCTCTGTCCTGCCTTGACGTTCGGAGAAGAGGCTATAAAATAACATTTATTGTTGTACAAGTTCAGGACTTAGTGAAGGTGTCTCCTCTGTCCTGCCTTGACGTTCGGAGAAGGGGCTATAAAATAACATTTCGGAATTGTGTGTGAAGAGCAATGTATATATAGCAACCTGAAAATGATGACTTTCCCTTTTACATTAGTCGTTTTATAAAGTGATCCTAAAACGTTTTTTCTTCTTCTTTATGTGCACATGTTGATACGTTTACAGTCTTCACTGGCAGAGGCGCGGAGTTAATGTATTATTGGTCCATAACCCGTAATATGCCCCCAGTTTCCCCCTTCAGAAAGCCAGGCTAAAAGCCTGCAGACACATGTCACAACCTCTGTCGTTTGTGTCAATTTGAACAGGAGGTCGGAGAGTAAATGGACAACAGCACTGCCACGCGTCTCTCAGGAAGAGGCCGGGGCGGCGCAGGTACGGGGCGGTCAGGACTACCTGTGTTTGGACCTTTATTTGGAGTAACCACCATTAAGAGGTCGCGAAACCGTGCAACGCATCAGGGTTCTTGACATCCGTGCTGGAAACCGCACGGCTTGGCCCCGCTTATCAGGCTGTCAATAAAACGAGACGGGAGGCTGTGGCTAGACCAGGTGCTCCCGATCCCTGCCCACACGGCCCCGCTCTCCAGAAGCTGATCAGGCGTGAACGCAAATCTGTCCAGCCGGTCTTCCCTCTACCACGGTCACCCCGCTTCCTAATGCATACAGTACAACAGCACACACAGACAGCCACACCAGCCGCGCTCTCTCTCTCTCTCTCTCTCTCTCTCTCTCTCTCTCTCTCTCTCTCTCTCTCTCTCTCTCTCTCTCTCTCTCTCTCTCTCTCTCTCTCTCTCTCTCTCTCTCTCTCTCTCTCTCTCTCTCTCTCTCTCTAGCTCATAGGAAAGGTTGATATGGCCCAACATTTTTTTTATTGTGGATATTTTATTATTAATAAGCCTAATTTGATGTAAGAATTGTCTGCAAAAAAATATTTCAGGCAGCAAATACTTTTAGAAAAGATGTGTGTTGTTACAGTGTAAATACTGTAAAGTTATAGTACATTATTAATGGGGCAATAAAAGCGACAAAAACAATAGCATCATAACAGTAGCAACAATAATAACCTAATTATTACAATGTAGTAAAAGGTCTATTTACATTATTTTATATAGGCCTAATATTTGTACTTTTGATTGAGAATAGCGAAGAGACAGAAATGCAAGGAATTCGATGGAGAGTTTGGGTCCAATTGAAACACGAGCTATCCAGGGAATGACAATCTCTTGTTCGCTCAGACTGATAAAATGTAAAACAAATCCCGTAATGTTCAGCCTCCCCTCTCCAGCCATGCAGAACATTATGCTGCTAAATACGCTTCACGAGCCGCCTGTTTACTGCCGCCGTTGCACACAGAGATAAAGGTCCTAACGAAAAGCGGAGAGATACAGGGAGAAAGTTGAAGACTTCTGAATGGAGGAGGATTTTCACGTCTTGGTTTGGATTGATTGCAATGGCAGCAAGGTACGTCTGAACACCAACGAGATGGTGTGGAGCGTTCACATTTGTTGTGTGTGTTCTCTATTGTGACATGATAGTATTGAAGTTATTTGTATGGTTTATTATGTTTATTGAATAGATAGCTAAACGAACAACAACTAACAAGCCAGTAAAACGAGATGAACGGCGCGTCATGAGAGTGCTCAGCTCATGCTGCTGAAGGGAACGGGAAGCGACATGTTATTCATTGTGACATCATATACATGCTTTAAGTTCAACGACGTTTTCAGAACTCGGAATGAATAAGAGATCAATTAGGTAATCTATAGCCTGTCACATCACGTCTTCCACCTCAGTTAGGCGACACCATTAGGCCACACCATTACGACTTAATATGCCCAAAATGCAATCCGTATGAATGTATTCGCATTGTGCATGTATAAGCCTACATAGGCCTATTAAGAAAACTGTTCACACGAATTAGTTAATTAATGTGACCCATATGTGTAATCAATCCCCTGTTCCCCTCTCATCTCTATCCCCCCTCTTTCCCTCTCCACTGCTCATCTCTACCCCCCCCCTCTCTCCCTCTCCACTGCTCCTCTCTACCCCCCCTCTCTCCCTCTCCACTGCTCCTCTCTACCCCTCCCCTCTCTCCCTCTCCACTGCTCCTCTCTACCCCCCCTCTCTCCCTCTCCACTGCTCCTCTCTACCCCTCCCCTCTCTCCCTCTCCACTGCTCCTCTCTGTCCCCCTCTCTCCCTCTCCACTGCTCCTCTCTACCCCCCCCCCTCTCCCTCTCCACTGCTCCTCTCGACCCCCGCTCTCCCTCTCCACTGCTTCTCTCTATTCCCCCTCTCTTCCTCTCCACTGCTCCTCTCTGTCCCCCCTCTCTCCCTCTCCACTGCTCCTCTCTACCCCCCCTCTCTCCCTCTCCACTGCTCCTCTCGACCCCTGCTCTCCCTCTCCACTGCTTCTCTCTATTCCCCTCTCTCCCTCTCCACTGCCCCTCTCTGTCCCCCCTCTCTCCCTCTCCACTGCTCCTCTCTATTCCCCCTCTCTCCCTATCCACTGCCTCTCTCTATTCTCCCTCTCCACTGCTCCTCTCTATTCTCCCTCTCTCCCTCTCCACGGCTCCTCTCTATTCTCCCTCTCCCCCTCTCCACTGCTCCTCTCTATTCCCCCTCTCTCCCTCTCCACTGCTCCTCTCTGTCCCCCCTCTCTCCCTCTCCACCATCTCTTTCTCTCTATCTCCCCATCTCTCTCTCCTTCTCTCCCCCCTCTCTCTCTCTCTCTCCTCCCTCTCTCTCTATCCTGTGTGAAATGTTTTAATAAGCCTCAGTCTCTGTGTGGAGGGTTAGATTTGTTTTCTCCCAGCTCCCTGGCCCTGGATCGAGCCATTATCCGAATTCCCCCGGGGTGATTGGATGCATTTTGTCCGGAGTAGACAGCCACGTCCTGGATGTTAGGAATTCACTTTGGCTCAACGTGACAAGGCTGACTTCGATCTACAATTGCATCTGAAAGCGCAGCTAGCTGAAAAATCCTCCGCCATTAAGCGCTGCTCTTCCCTATATAACAAGAGCCTCCATTTGCACACAAATGCTCACACCTCACATCTCTGCTATATACAAATGAAAGGCCCACGTCTGTACAGTGGACGCTGTAATTGTGGTGGCGCTATCGGTCAGTCAGTCTAGTCTTTCACAGAGTCGAGAGGGAAAGTACTAACGAGGGGATTTGCTCTAAATCTCTGACCCTTGAAATTAGATTAAAGATTGACAGTGGCTTGAATTTTTTTTTAAACTCGAGATTGACACCTGCCAAGCAGGCTCTCCCGTGATTGATTCTGATGCCTGATGCTGGCAACAATAATGCTGTGGCTCGTGAGGGGCTGAGCAGGCGCACTTCTCACTCACTAGCCAGGAGTGGCTGAAGTCAGTGTCCGTGTCGCACTGTGAGCTGACAGGGGAAATGGGAGCTAACGAGGTTGTCAGATGTCCTGACAAGACAAATGAGAGCTCGTCACACCCTGCACTTTAATAACGTTTAATGGAACCGTATTGCACCGTTCAAAATACAAACGTGTTTGGGCGCCGGAAACCCACAACGCAGCAGTTAATTACGCACGGCAAAATACTGTATATTACACGTCTGTTAATAAAATGATGTTGGCCTGGATTCAGCGCCACAAAGGAGGCCCTTATCCAACATACATATGTTTAAATAATGTATCTATATGTTCCAGCCCCAATGTTCACCTTGTGTTATTTAAGAGACTTTCCGTTATTTCAATAAATATGAATCGAAGGCCTTGTCATAAAACAACAACCTGCAGTGGGTGATCCAAGGACCAACATCAGGGTTTCTCACAGAGCAGCTGAGGATGCAGACATTGATGTTATATATAGACATATAGACTATTCTAGACGAATAGAGAGTAAGTAGCGAGACTGATGGGGCTCCACCTCCCTTCATGCGTTAAATGGCGCATCCATACTGCTTATTTTCTCACGGAATGCTTAGAGCTCCTTCATGGCACATGTCTGTGTAGCTGAGAGGATGCCCTGAAGACCATAGTCTTGGTGGAGATGTATTGGCTGTCTCATCATCTGAGGACGTGGCATCTACCCCTCTGTATCCCCCTGCAGTGTGAACGGTCCCCAACCTCTCACCTAAACGCCCTAGTTTCCCCCATATTCATAGTTTGAGCACAAGACTGAATGGAACATGAAAGGTATGAACACATGTTCTTCAAATTTGAAGGTTTTGTTAATTTCGTAGAAAACGTTCAATATCGACGTATTTATCGGACTTCCCCTTGCCTTGCCACCTCCCCTTGCACGTTGCATTGTATAACAGAAATTCCCGTTGGATACACTGACGTAGACACAGAAGCACACGCATGGACACATGTATCCTCAAATACACACCCGTGCATACCCCGACAATTAGACAACAAACACACAGTTAGACCTACTTGTAAACTGGTGTGTGTCGGAGTGGGAGGATTGCAATTACGGCAGATGTAGTTTAACTCTAATCTAGCGCAGTATCTTGATTTACAGTGGCTCAGTTCTGCTCTGGAGGAGCGGGCGAAACGAGGGGGTGGGGGGTAAAAATAGACATACTTTCAGTAATGAAATCACCTGCCCTTTGGTTCCTCTCACAGCCAGCACCTTCCTGCCTACCCGTGTCACTGCAGGGCAAGCAGCAAACCACAGCACCTGTCGCACAGGAGAATTAGCCTGGATATGGATCCGACTGGACGCTTCGCAGGACGCAGTCAGAGGAAGGTAATTACACTTGCAGTGTGTTGGTACCTCAGGGACTAAATAAGGCCAAGATCACCCACAAGCGTTCGTGCGTGCGTGCTTGTGTGCGTGTGTGCGTGCAGTTAAGAACGTTGGGCCAGTAACCGAAAGGTCGCTGGTTCGAATCAAAGCCAACTAGGTGAAAAATCTGTCCATATGCCCTTGAACAAGGCACTTAACCCTAATTACTCCTGTAAGTCGCTCTAGATAAGAGTGTCTTCTAAATGATTCAAATTAAAAAATATATATATATATATTAAAAAAAGAAAGGTATTTTTTTGTATACAAATGTAGGATCTTCGTTTGATTACCCTGTTGCTGTATTTGAGGTTTAAAAAGGCTCCTGAAGTTTGTAATTTCTAAATACGAAACGTGTATTAACCCCTTCAAAATTACCATTAATTATAATCCACATAATAATTCACTTTTCTGCTGTAGCAAACAGGCTCAAATTAAGTTCCTACATCTGTATGGCGCCAGGGCCTCTTGAAGACAGAGCAGGAGAGTGAATGGGCAAGAAGGAGAGAGATAGAGAGAGAGATGGAGAGAGAGAGAGAGAGAGAGAGAGAGAGAGAGAGAGAGAGAGAGAGAGAGAGAGAGAGAGAGAGAGAGAGAGAGAGAGAGAGAGAGAGAGAGAGCGTTTAGGGACCATCAGTAAACAATTAATGAAACATGGCAAAACAGAGCCTTCACAGAAATGTGCGCATTTTAAAAATGAAACGCGTGTATGGCGTAGGTCATTAAGCTTTGCGCTAAGTAGTCTACTGTAGCTCCGGGCTAACCGGGAGACGGAACATAGAACACCGAAAGTGACAAACTCAACGCGGGTCTCGGTGATATGTTTAAATGGCTACAAACAACAGTGGATCCACACAGAAAACTGGGCGATGTAAAACACAGCACACTAAATCAGGCAATAACGACGAAAAACCGTCTGGAAATTGGACTCAGAGTCAAGAAAACATTACTTCCTCTCCCTCTCTCAGTCTGCATGACACATTTTATCCTGGAGTAAATATTCTGACGATAATTGAACTGAATTTGATTTGTAAATTCCTCATTTCTGAATATGAAAGTGCGACGAGGACAGCAGAAATAGTTCTGCCCGTGCGCCATCCTATAATGACTTTGACCATTGGCAAGATACTATGCATAATGTGTGGAATTTTAACTTGCTAATATGCTATTTTCTAGAATAGACTGTAACACCATGCATTATTGATGTGGCTTTTTCACAAATCACAAATGTGCGGTGAGACTTATAGGATGGATACTGGAGAGCTGGGCCTGTCGAAGTTCATTGCATGAAAACACCATATATATATTATTCTATAGAATAAATGGGCCTATGAACCAATCTCATAACCTTTCAATATTTCATATGAATTTGATTATTTTAAATAACTTCGATGTAAAAAAAATTATAATCGAATTATTAAAGAAGTCGTTGAGAAATAAGGGAAGAAAGCTATAGCCTTTTAAGACATTTTACAAGTCCTTTAACCCGTGCGGTTAGTTATATGTTGGTGGTGTTTCCCTTTCCTCTACTTAATGGAAAAAACATCTGACCTATTTCAGGTCAGCTGGTCATTATCGATTTTATGCAACTCTCTTATTGTTGTATTAGTACAGCTTTATGCATAGGCCTATGTTTGCCCGCAGCAAAGCAGTAACTTTTATTTGACAACCTGTACATACAATCCTTTATACTCCTTTCAAATCTATAAGAAGCTATAAGAATCAGAAATGAGTGCTAATCCGACGCGTAATTACAAGCAACTTTCAGCGCTCTGCTTTGATATCAACGGGTAGGTTGCACGAGCAGCAGAGCAAAGCCAAGGCAGCGGCAGATAAAGTCCTCCAGACGCTTATTTGTGTTTGAACCGCATCTGGTAATAGGCTTGTCTTAGATCTGTCTCCTTAATCAGGGTTTTAATTAAAGGTGGTTCAAGGCCGCGGAGAACATGAAAAGCCGTAATTAATACTAGCCTACACCAGACCCCAGAACAGATGCAACCGTCCTTCTTCTGAGAGAAAATCACATGGAAATCATGTACAAAAGTTTGTGTGCAGGCTGGGCTGTAGAGGTTAATCCGTCGTCTTGAGAATAGGAGCACATTTCCCATTCGGCGCGGGGAGTCGCGGCGGTCGGGAATTCAGTTCCCTGTCATGCATGTTTTCATATTTCTTTGACATCTATTGATTTGAGGACAGCTGTACGGCTTTGTCGCAGGAGAGAGCCCCGGTCACAATGCATTAGCGTGACGCGTGAGCACAAGCCCAACATCTGAGGAGCCAAACAGGCTCAGGGAACGCCTGACAAGCGGCACTTACAACATGATCATTATGGAAAACCCACACGTTTTATTGGGCGTAATGAATGACTCGTCTTAATCAATGTAAATCTGTTGGAAACACGAGGTTGTGTTACTTTATAACTTCCTAAAAGCGTTAGCATTTATTAACAGGAACTAGCCTATCTCTTTTTGACCTAATGAGATAGGTCTATCATAAAATATGAATGTACATTTAAAAACTCAGGTATTCGTTAATACATGAAAATCTATCTTAATGCATTAGTCTATAATACAATTGCATGACTCACAGTACATACTTGTATAAACTTTATAATGTTATAATTTGCCAGCCAATTCAATTAACCTCCAGCTGTAGGCCTATATCGTCTAAGTGTATGTCTATAACATCATTTGGAGAAAATTATTGTTAAAATGCTAAGAATTATTTTAATGCAAATATATTGGGTAATTTAAATCCTGACACACACACACACACACACACACACACACACACACACACACACACACACACACACACACACACACACACACACACACACACACACACACACACACACACACACACACACACACACACACACAGTGAGTAATATTCCTAAACACAGATTTTATGGGCTTAAACCATGGAGCGTTCTCTGTGTGTGTAATTGGCCACGTGCTCGGATGCCCTGGGTTCAGCCTTGGCATCAGTTTAGTATCGTGGAGGGAAACAAATTTTCCAAATAATTTCAATTAAAGAAAGAATTGTGTTGATTAAGGGTACTGGGTCTCGTTTGCTGCTCCAACGGTGATGACTAAAAACTTGCATTTTCATAAAAAAAAGTTAAAAATATTTCTGAACCAGGCCTACTTCACCAGGTTACACCTATATAGCACAGTGCTGCTGATGATGACCAACAGTCTTATTCATCATCATCATCATCATCATCATCATCATCATCATCATCATCATCATCATCATCATCATCATCATCATCATCATCGTCATCTTCATCACCGTCTTCAACATCACCATTATCAACATTATTACCATCTTCATCATCACCATTATCAACATCATCACCATCTTCATCATCCCCATTATCAATATCATGCACATTTAATTTATGCGAATCACATGGGATTTTGTTTAGGCTGGGGATTTACCAATCCCCCTAATAATACAGGAGAATGGTGTTTAAAAAGTTTACATCGTAGGCTGGCCACATCTCAGATTGTTCTGGTCAGAGGAACAGATGGACCAATCCCCCGCACATTGTCCTCCTGTCTGCCCACTCCGACTCCTAGTAAAGTACTGCGTTCAGTGGCATTTCAGCGTATCCGACCCCGACGCCCCGTTGTTGCGTTTTTAACAAATCACCTCCTCACTCTTCCCCTTCACAATGAATCAAGATTTACAAAACGGGAGATCTCCTCCC
This sequence comes from Salvelinus alpinus, assembly GCF_045679555.1. Taxonomy (NCBI): domain Eukaryota; kingdom Metazoa; phylum Chordata; class Actinopteri; order Salmoniformes; family Salmonidae; genus Salvelinus; species Salvelinus alpinus. Next base: position 17,420,717 of record NC_092090.1, read on the forward strand.
TTGGCAGGGAAAAGTCCATTCCGGGCTTTGAGGCGGTGATTTACGCGCAGGCTAGCCCTCGCCTTTCCCCACCCCTTGACGGCTGCTCCGGGGCATCCACTGAGACCACCACTCCGGGGGCGAGGCCGGGGCTCCATGGAATCCGCGGCTGTAATTTCTTACTCGGCTGCAGACTATGGAGAGTCACGCCACGCTGGAGATGTTGCAGTGCGCTTCCCAAAAGCCATGGAAGTTGGACACACACACACGCACACAACACACACACACACACACACACACACACACACACACACACACACACACACACACACACACACACACACACACACACACACACACACACACACACACACACACACACACACACACACACACACACACACACACACACACACACACACACACACACACACACACACACACACACACACACACACACACACACACACAACAACAATGATATGAATCCCCTGGCCTCAGACTAACGTTTGGCCTAGTTTGTTCCTCCTGAGAGTTCCATGTCCTCCTCCCCCGGGAGACCCTCCCCTCCCTCTATACATATGTAAAGGAGACAAATTAAAAGGGCTGAAGAAAAGGTGCAGAGCTAGTAAATCTTAAACAGACAATTGCCACCACTTGTGATTCCTTAATGCAGCTCAAATATGCTAGTTTACCAATGTGGTCTCCGGTCAACGCTGTTAGAATTTATGTGTAATAACTCCCACTACTGTTTAGTAAACTGCACAGTTAAACCACGTATTGCGATCCCACCAGTACAGCTGAAAGGTAGGCCTACTAAATGTGCTCAA
>NC_092090.1:17426525-17473039 GCF_045679555.1 Salvelinus alpinus
GGATGGAGAGATGGAGGAGGGATAGAGGGGGGATGGAGGGATAGAGGGGGAGAGGGGAGATGGAGGGATAGAGGAGGGGATGGAGCGATAGAGGAGGGGATGGAGGGATAGAGGGGGAGAGCGGAGATGGAGGGATAGAGGGGGAGAGGGGGATAGAGGGATAGAGGAGGGGATGGAGAGATAGAGGAGGGGATGGAGAGATAGAGGGGGAGAGGGGGGATGGAGGGATAGAGGAGGGGATGGAGGGATAGAGGGGATGGAGGGATAGAGGGGGAGATGGAGAGATAGAGGTGGGGATGGAGGGATAGAGGAGGGGATGATAGATAGAGGAGGGGATGGAGGGATGGAGGGATAGAGGAGGGGATGGAGATATAGAGGAGGGGATGGAGATATAGAGGAGGGGATGGAGATATAGAGAAGGGGATGGAGATATAGAGAAGGGGATGGAGATATAGAGAAGGGGATGGAGATATAGAGGAGGGGATGGAAGGGAGGGATAGACAAATTAAAGTGTGAGCCTTGAGAGTGTTACACACACACACACACACACACACACACACACACACACACACACACACACACACACACACACACACACACACACACACACACACACACACACACACACACACACACACACACAAACATAAGGGGTTACACATCATCTCTTCCCTCGTTGTGAAGTGTGACCTTTGCTGAGGGAGGAGCCATAGGGCTGCAGTCACAGACCCTCTGCTAATCTGAGATAATAACTCCTCCAAGACTCAGTAGCCCTAATCTGCCATTAGCCCTCTGGGATTGTGGTCTGAGATTGAGATGAGTCCTGGAGGGTGGAGGATGGACAAGGACTTTAGGGGTGGATGACATGAGCTTCTTTACAAACGTGAGAAACCCCTAAAAGGATGTTTTCAGGGTATCAGAAGGGGTTTGGGTGGGAGAGATTCTGCCCTCCTCCATTCAGGGCCTGCTGGTATATTATGTTCTCTTTGGTGTGTCTTTTCCCACTCCGTTGTCTCACGTTGTTGTTGCTGCTGCAATGATTTATGAGTCATGTTTTGTCACTCTTTCTTTTTGCAAAAGTGTCACAGACTGACATTGTGACTGTGAGTGTTTTCCACCATGCACAAATTGAGGTTTTCTGTTCGACAGACCATGCAGGATATTTAAAACACGTATGGACATACAGTCGTTGACATAAAAAATACCCTTTTGAATCTGTGTCCCATCCCCCCTTACACACACACACACACACACACACACACACACACACACACACACACACACACACACACACACACACACACACACACACACACACACACACAGACACGCGCGCGCGCACACGCACACAGACACGCACACAGACACACACACACACACACACACACACACACACATACACAAGCACACGCACGAGCACACACACACACACACACACACACACACACACACACACACACACACACACACACACACACACACACACACACACACACACACTCACACACACACACACACACACACACACAAGCACACGCACGAGCACACACACACACACACACACACACACACACACACACACACACACACACACACACACACACACACACACACACACACACACACACACACACACACACACACACACACACACACACACACACACACACACACACACACACACACACACACACACACACACACACACACAGCAGATGTGTTGTTGGTATGGCAGGTAAACACAGACGAGGAAATCAGCAGCTCTTCATGCCAATTGGCTCAGAGCATGTTGGTGGGGGGCTGTGTAGTGTGGTGGGTGGGGTGTATTCTCTTCATGCCCATTGGCTCAGAGCATGTTGGTGGGGGCTGTGTAGTGTGGTGGGTGGGGTGTATTCTCTTCATGCCCATTGGCTCAGAGCATGTTGGGGGGGGGGGGGGGGCTGTGTAGTGTGGTGGGTCAGGTGTATTCTCTTCATGCCCATTGGCTCAGAGCATGTTGGTGGGGGCTGTGTAGTGTGGTGGGTGGGGTGTATTCTCTTCATGCCCATTGGCTCAGAGCATGTTGGGGGGGGGGGGGGGGGGGGCTGTGTAGTGTGGTGGGTCAGGTGTATTCTCTTCATGCCCATTGGCTCAGAGCATGTTGGTGGGGGCTGTGTAGTGTGGTGGGTGGGGTGTATTCTCTTCATGCCCATTGGCTCAGAGCATGTTGGGGGGGGGGGGCTGTGTAGTGTGGTGGGTCAGGTGTATTCTCTTCATGCCCATTGGCTCAGAGCATGTTGGTGGGGGCTGTGTAGTGTGGTGGGTGGGGTGTATTCTCTTCATGTGGTTCATTTCACCATGTTCATTCAGTCTATGGCTTCGTCTGAAGGACAGGTTTGGTGCAGTCTGCTGTTGATCGCAGCTACTGGGAGCTTGGGAGTGAGCTGTGTGTGTGTGTGTGTGTGTGTGTGTGTGTGTGTGTGTGTGTGTGTGTGTGTGTGTGTGTGTTGTTCATGTCTTTATACGACCACAACACTGAATAATACAGATGAAATCAGCAACACATCACAGGTGTCTGTGTTTTGATGTCATTAATTAGGCCTCAGAGAAATGACACCATTATTTAGATTCACACTGGACATGTTTGTTAAATTAAAGACATGCTCCGAAACTTCTGCAACTGCTAAGTATTTTGTAACCCTCCCACTTTGGACTGGATGTGTCAATGTGTAGTTCATACATGCATAATCTATGAGCAGAATTACTGCCTCGCCTCAATTAGCCACCAAGTACCTAGTTTGAAGGCAACTTTTTTTCTGGAACCTGTGCTGCGCCATTTTCCATACATTTTCCACCATGTGGGCCAGCCCCCTAGCAATTCGAGTTCTAGCCAATGAGCTTCAGCCATTTGAGTGACAGCTAGCAAGATGCACACATAGCAGAGGGAGAGAGAGAGCAATGATGTGGTGAACATATCTGTACGTATGTGACTTAGTATGTCATTTCCATGGACCACTCCTGCCTCATGAGCCCTACTTTCAGAACTACTGGTTAGAAGTCAACAAAAGTTCTGTAGAATCTCTTTAATGAATTGCCAGAAGGCTGCAAAGAAGAGAATGAACACTTCTTCCTAAAACTAGACAATGAATGCCAATCTGTATAATGGCTGAAGGAAGTCTAGGAGGCTAGCATATAACAAAAAGTCCTATTCAATTCCTCTCCATGTAACGGTTTTCTTCCTGGGGTGAAGGAGAGGACCAAAATGCAGCGTAGCCAGTGCTCAACATGTTTAATTAAACAATAACCGTGAACACTTAACAAATAACAAAATAACAAACCGTGAAAACCGAGACAGTCCTATCTGGTGCAGAACAAACACAGAGACAGGAAACAAACACCCACAAAAGCCTACTGCCTATGGCTACCTTAAATATGGCTACCAATCAGAGACAAATGAATGACAGCTGTCTCTGATTGAGACCCAATCTAGGCAGCCATAGACATAACTAGACAACCTAACAAACACGTGCGTACTCCGAACGCACCACCAAAAGTCTAGGGGAGGGTCTGGGTGGGCATCTGTCCACGGTGGTGGCTCCGGCTCTGGACGCTGTCCCCACACCACCATAGTCACTCCCCGCTTCCGTATCCCCCACCCAATGACCACCCTCCAACTAAACCCACCTAACTGAAGGGGCAGCATCGGGATAAGGGGCAAGGGGCAGCACCGGGATAAGGGGCAGCGGCAGCTCCGGGCTGAGGGACGGCAGCTCCGGGCTGAGGGACGGCAGCTCCGGGCTGAGGGACGGCAGCTCCGGGCTGGCTGGCGGATCCTGGCTGGCTGACGGCTCTGGCTGGCTGACGGCTCTGGCTGGTCATGGCTGGCTGACGGCTCTGGCTGGTCATGGCTGGCTGACGGCTCTGGCTGGTCAGATCTGGCGGAAGGCTCTGGCTGATCCGGTCTGGCGGAAGGCTCTGGCTGATCCGGTCTGGCGGAAGGCTCTGGCTGATCCGGTCTGGCGGAAGGCTCTGGCTGATCCGGTCTGGCGGAAGGCTCTGGCTGATCCGGTCTGGCGGAAGGCTCTGGCTGATCCGGTCTGGCGGAAGGCTCTGGCTGATCCGGTCTGGCGGAAGGCTCTGGCTGATCCGGTCTGGCGGAAGGCTCTAGCGGCTCCTGTCTGGCGGACGGCTCTAGCGGCTCCTGTCTGGCGGACGGCTCTGTAGGCTCATGGCAGACGGGCGGCTTTGCAGGCTCATGGCAGACGGGCGGCTTTGCAGGCTCATGGCAGACGGACAGTTCAGACGGCGTTGGGCAGACGGACAGTTCAGGCGCCGCTGGGCAGACGGGCAGTTCAGGCGCCGCTGGGCAGACGGGCAGTTCAGGCGCCGCTGGGCAGACGGGCAGTTCAGGCGCCGCTGGGCAGACGGCAGACTCTGGCCGGCTGAGACGCACTGTAGGCCTGGTGCGTGGTACCGGAACTGGAGGTACCGGGCTAAGGACACGCACCTTCAGGCTAGTGCGGGGAACAACAACAGGGCACACTGGACTCTCGTGGCGCACTCTAGGCCTAGTGCGTGGTACCGGAACTGGAGGTACCGGGCTGAGGGCACGCACCTTAGAGCGAGTGCGGGGAGAAGGAACAGTGCGTACAGGGCTCTGGAGATGCACAGGAGGCTTGGTGCGTGGTGCCGGAACTGGAGGCACTGGGCTGGAGACACGCACCATAGGGAGAGTGCGTGGAGGAGGAACAGGGCTCTGGAGATGCACTGGAAGCCTGGTGCGTGGTGTAGGCACTGATGGTACTGAACTGGGGTGGGAAGGTGGCGCCGGATATACCGGACCGTGAAGGAGGACACGTGCTCTTGAGCACCGAGCCTCCCCAACCTTACCAGGTTGAATGGTCCCCGTAGCCCTGCCAGTGCGGCGAGGTGGAATAGCCCGCACTGGGCTATGCAGGCGAACCGGGGACACCACCTGTAAGGCTGGTGCCATGTACGCCGGCCCGAGGAGACGTACTGGAGGCCAGATACGTTGGGCCGGCTTCATGGCATCCGGCTCGATGCCCAACCTAGCCCTCCCAGTGCGGCAAGGTGGAATAGCCCGCACTGGGCTAAGCACGCGTACTGGGGACACCGTGCGCTTTACCGCATAACACGGTGTCTGACCAGTACGACGCCCTCTCACTCCACGGCAAGCCCGGGGAGTTGGCTCAGGTATCCAACCCGGCTTCGCCACACTCCCCTTTAGCCCCCCCCCCCCCCCACCCCAAGAAATTTTTGGGTGAGCCTCTCGGGCTTCCAGCCTCTCTTACGTGCTGCCTCCTCAATCCACCGCTCCTGGGCTGTGGCTGCCTCCTTCTCCCGAGAGCGGCGATTCTCTCCAACCCTTCCCCAGGGTCCTTTTCCGTCCATGATCTCCCAAGACCATTCCTCCTGTGTCCAGTAGTCCTGTGTACTGGGCCGCTGCTGCTCCCCGTTGCTACGCTGCTTGGTCCGGGTTTGGTGGGTGTTTCTGTAACGGTTTTCTTCCTGGGGTGAAGGAGAGGACCAAAATGCAGCGTAGCCAGTGCTCAACATGTTTAATTAAACAATAACCGTGAACACTTAACAAATAACAAAATAACAAACCGTGAAAACCGAGACAGTCCTATCTGGTGCAGAACAAACACAGAGACAGGAAACAAACACCCACAAAAGCCTACTGCCTATGGCTACCTTAAATATGGCTCCCAATCAGAGACAAATGAATGACAGCTGTCTCTGATTGAGACCCAATCTAGGCAGCCATAGACATAACTAGACAACCTAACAAACACTATCCCATACACATACAACACCCATAGACTAACCAAACACATACAACATACAATGCCCACCCCAACTCACGCCCTGACCAACTAAACATAATCAAAATAACATAAAAATAGGTCAGGAACGTGACACTCCATTCTATTCTATGTTTAATGTTTGGATAAAGTAGATCCTTGCTTGTCTCCTAATGAGTGTTAATAGACAGATGACCCCCATTCAAAACCTATCTAATAGATGCTAGCTGTCCACGTGCTGTAACATTGATTAACACCGTCTATGCATCACGGAGCGCAGAAGCGAGTCGAAGGTCCGACTGCCAGACCAACTCTGTTCAGATTTGTCTCAGGTTGCTCCATGAACTATGCGGCGCTAATCTGCACTTTGACGTATGGCTGCTCCACTATAAATTGCTGGCTTAATTAAAAGCGGGACCTCTCTGTCATCTAATTACAGGGAGAAAAAGGTTATTGCTTCGATGCAATTTTCCAAATGCGATTCCTTAACAGTTATTAACGGGCTCGGTGTGGTTTATTGTTTCAGATTCTTCACTGTGGAAATGGCCCTGGTGACAGCGGTAATGACTGGGGCGGAGGGGGAGGGAGCTTCATCTCTACAGCGGCCCATTTCCCGGTCGTTTGTCTCTGGTAAGTGGAGCAGACAGGAACGTGGAAATGTCACGGGAGGGATACCATGATTGCCTCCGCTTTACAGTCGTCATTAAAGGAGAGCAAAGGTTTATTTTCTCTACTGCGACAGTCTTGAGAAGTTTATTCATCGATCTGGAATGGTTGGGGCAGTAAAGATCCTTACTGTCATTTTATTTTTTGTAATTTGAAATAGATTTCTAAGTCTTTTTGTAAATGATTGTAAAGCCCAATATGGCTACTATAGGAACGCTCAGGAGAGAGAGAGGGAGGGAAATGTAGGGGGGGAAACTCATAGTGAGAGGGTGGAGATGGTCACAGTGAGAGAGTGAGATGGTCATAGTGAGAGAGTGAGATGGTCATAGTGAGAGAGTGGGGATGGTCACAGTGAGAGAGTGAGATGGTCATAGTGAGAGAGTGGGGATGGTCACAGTGAGAGAGTGAGATGGTCATAGTGAGAGAGTGAGATGGTCATAGTGAGAAAGTGGGGATGGGAAATTGACAGGGGAAAGGGGGATACCTAGTCAGTTGTACAACTGAATGTATTCAACTGAAATGTGTTTTCCGCATTTAACCCAACCCCTCTGAATCAGAGAGGGGCGGGGGGCTGCCTTAATCAACATCCAGGTCTTTGCCGCCCAGATGGTCACAGTGAGAAAGTGCAGATGGTCACAGTGAGAGATTGGGGATGGTCACAGTGAGAGAGAGGGGATGGTCACAGTGAGAGAGTGGGGATGGTCACAGTGAGAGATTGGGGATGGTCACAGTGAGAGATTGGGGATGGTCACAGTGAGAGAGTGGAGATGGTCACAGTGAGAGATTGGGGATGGTCACAGTGAGAAAGTACAGATGGTCACAGTGAAAGAATGGGGATGGTCACAGTAATTGAAAGGGAATAGTCACAGTGAGAAAGTGGGGATGGTCACAGTGAGAGAGTGGGGATGGTCACAAAGAGAGCGTGTGGATGGTCACAGTGAGAGAGTGGGGATGGTCACAGTAAGAGAGTGGGGATGGTCACAGTGAGAGAGTGGGGGTGGTCACAGTGAGAGAGTGCAGATGGTCACAGTGAGAGAGAGGGGATGGTCACAGTGAGAGAGAGGGGATGGTCACAGTGAGAGAGTGCAGATGGTCACAGTGAGAGAGAGGGGATGGTCACAGAAAGAGAGTGGGGATGGTCACAGTGAGAGAGAGGGGATGGTCACAGTGAGAGAGAGGGGATGGTCACAGTGAGAGAGTGCAGATGGTCACAGTGAGAGAGAGGGGATGGTCACAGAAAGAGAGTGGGGATGGTCACAGTGAGAGAGAGGGGATGGTCACAGTGAGAGAGTGCAGATGGTCACAGTGAGAGAGAGGGGATGGTCACAGTGAGAGAGTGCAGATGGTCACAGTGAGAGAGAGGGGATGGTCACAGAAAGAGAGTGGGGATGGTCACAGTGAGAGAGAGGGGATGGTCACAGTAAGAGAGTGGGGATGGTCACAGTAAGAGAGTGGGGATGGTCACAGTAAGAGAGTGGGGATGGTCACAGTGAGAGAGAGGGGATGGTCACAGAAAGAGAGTGTGGATGGTCACAGTGAGAGAGAGGGGATGGTCACAGAAAGAGAGTGGGGATGGTCACAGTGAGAGAGAGGGGATGGTCACAGAAAGAGAGTGGGGATGGTCACAGTGAGAGAGAGGGGATGGTCACAGTGAGAGAGTGCAGATGGTCACAGTGAGAGAGAGGGGATGGTCACAGTGAGAGAGTGCAGATGGTCACAGTGAGAGAGAGGGGATGGTCACAGAAAGAGAGTGGGGATGGTCACAGTGAGAGAGAGGGGATGGTCACAGTAAGAGAGTGGGGATGGTCACAGTAAGAGAGTGGGGATGGTCACAGTAAGAGAGTGGGGATGGTCACAGTGAGAGAGTGGGGATGGTCACAGAAAGAGAGTGGGGATGGTCACAGTAAGAGAGTGGGGATGGTCACAGTAAGAGAGTGGGGATGGTCACAGTGAGAGAGTGGGGTCGGTCACAGAAAGAGAGTGGGGATGGTCACAGTAAGAGAGTGGGGATGGTCACAGTGAGAGAGTGGGGTCGGTCACAGTAAGAGAGTGGGGATGGTCACAGTAAGAGAGTGGGGATGGTCACAGTGAGAGAGTGGGGATGGTCACAGAAAGAGAGTGGGGATGGTCACAGTAAGAGAGTGGGGATGGTCACAGTGAGAGAGTGGGGATGGTCACAGAAAGAGAGTGGGGATGGTCACAGTGAGAGAGTGGGGATGGTCACAGTAAGAGAGTGGGGATGGTCACAGTGAGAGAGTGGGGTCGGTCACAGAAAGAGAGTGGGGATGGTCACAGTAAGAGAGTGGGGATGGTCACAGTGAGAGAGTGGGGATGGTCACAGTGAGAGAGTGTGGATGGTCACAGTGAGAGAGTGGGGATGGTCACAGAAAGAGAGTGTGGATGGTCACAGTGAGAGAGTGGGGATGGTCACAGTAAGAGAGTGGGGATGGTCACAGTGAGAGAGTGGGGTCGGTCACAGAAAGAGAGTGGGGATGGTCACATAAAGAGAGTGGGGATGGTCACAGTAAGAGAGTGGAGATGGTCACAGTGAGAGAGTGGGGATGGTCACAGAAAGAGAGTGGGGATGGTCACAGTGAGAGAATGGGGATGGTCACAGTGAGAGAGTGGGGATGGTCACAGTAATTGAAAGGGAATAGTCACGTGGTAAGTGTTCATTATTTTAATTAAAATATGAAACACTTGACAAAACAACAAAAACGATAAACGAACAGTCCTGTAAGGTGAACACACAAAACAGAAAACAACCACCCACAAACACAGGTGGGAAAAGGCTACCTAAGTATGATTCTCAATCAGAGACAACGATAGACAGCTGCCTCTGATTGAGAACCATATCAGGCCAAACACACAGAAATACAAAACAAGGACAACATAGAACACCAGACATAGAATGCCCACCCAAACTCACGCCCTGACCAACCAAAATAGAGACATAAACAGGATCTCTGCGGTCAGGGCGTGACAGTCAGTTACATTGGCCTTCATACCTTTGTATGCACATGGTAACTACAGTGTAACTACAGTTTGGGTAGACATTAAATCTACTTTCAAGAAAAGGAACCAGCATACACTACCACTGAAGTCCCTTGGGCCTGGAAAATGACCCCCAGACTTACAGTAATAATCAAATAAAACATGTATTTAACCTTTATTTAACTGGGCAAGTCAGTTAAGAACAAATTCTTATTTACAATGACAGCCTACCGCGGCTAAACCGTAACCCGGACGACACTGGGCCAATTGTGCGCTGCCCTATGAGACTCCCAATCACGGCCGGTTGTGATACAGTCTGGAAACGAACCAAGGTCTGTAGTGATGCCTCTAGCACTGAGATGCAGTGCCTTAGACCTCTGCACCACTCGGGAGCCTAAATGATCCTAACCAGCTGTCCCCTGGATCTGGGAGGGCTTTCTCCATCCAGACACACATGTGGATCGATGAAGAGCTGGGCTATGGGCCATGGGGCTATGGGCCATGGGGCTATGGGCCATGGGGCTATGGGCCATGGGGCTATGGGCCATGGGGAAAGGATAGGGAACCGCAAAACTGGATTACTGCTGGACACTAATGTCCTGTGTCTCACAGCATAGCGTTTGTTAATTACATTAACCAAAGGCCTGCTGTGTGTGTGTGTGTGTATGTGTGTGTGTGTGTGTGTGTGTGTGTGTGTGTGTGTGTGTGTGTGTGTGTGTGTGTGTGTGTGTGTGTGTGTGTGTGTGTGTGTGTGTGTGTGTGTGTGTGTGTGTGTGTGTGTGTGTGTGTGTGTGTGCGTGCGTGCGTGTGTGTGTGTGAGTATGTCATGGTTAGCTGAACACCCACTCCTCCTCCAAATGTGAAATATTCATGTTGAAAGCCACCCACCCATCCCTCCCTCCCTCCCTCCCACTCTTCCTCTTGCACCCGAATGTACAGAAGTGTTCAGCCATGATTGTTGCGAGGTAATTGTAACTTCCTAATTACAGTTTCCTGATTCAAATCCTCCTCAGAGCTATATGTTCACGTCCACACCAGTTCTGGAGAGATCGGTGATGTCTGGGGTTGTAGTGTAATGAATTCAGGGAGGGAGGGAGGGAGGGAGGGAGGGAGGGAGGGCTAAACATCCCAATTAGGATCTGGGTAAAAATACTTAAATCAGTTATAGAGCCCATTGCCCTCTATGGTTGTGAGGTCTGGGGTCCACTAACCAACCAATAATTCACTAAATGGGACCAACACCCAGCTGAGACTGCAGAATTCTGCAAAAATATACTTTGTGTACAGTGCAAAACACCAAACAATGTAATCAGGGCAGAACTAGAACTATACCTGCTAGTTACCAACATCCAGAAAAGAGATGTTCAATTCTACAACCACCTAAAAAGAAGCGATGCCCACACACTCCACCACAAAGCCCTCAGAGAGATGAACCTGGAGAAGAGTCCCCTCAGCCAGCTGGTCCTGGGGCTCTGTTCACAAACACAGACCCCACAGAGCCCCAGGACAGCAACACAATCAGACCCAACCAAATTATGAGAAAGAGAAAAAATAACTGACACACTGGAAAGAATCAACCAGAGCAAATGTGAATGCTGTCTGGCCTTAGAGAGTACAGAGTGGCAGAACACCTGACCACTGTGACTGACCCAAAATGATCACAATGATTGTACAGACTCAGTGAGCATAGCCTTGCTATTGAGAAAGGTCGCCGTAGACAGACTCTCAAAAGAGAAGACAGGCTATGTGGTGGAAACTGAGCTGCACTTCCTAACCTCCTACCAAATGTATGACCATATTAGAGACACATATTTCCCACAGATTACACAGATCCACAAAGAATTAGAAAACAAATCAAACATAGATAAAATCCCATATCTGTTAGGTGAAATACCGCAGTGTGCAGTCACAGCAGCCAGATGTGTGGCCCGTTGCCATGAGAAAAGGGCAACCAGTGAAGAACAAACGACATTACAAAAACCACCAATATGTATCTGTTTATTTATCTTCCCCTGCTATTCCTACTACTACTATTTACACATTGCTAAAACACTGTACATAGCTGATAATATAACACTGTACATAGCTGATAATAAAACACTGTACATAGCTGATAATATAACACTGTACATAGCTGATAATAAAACACTGTACATAGTTGATAATATAACACTGTACATAGCTGATAATAAAACACTGTACATAGCTGATAATATAACACTGTACATAGCTGATAATAAAACACTGTACATAGCTGATAATATAACACTGTACATAGCTGATAATAAAACACTGTACATAGCTGATAATAAAACACTGTACATAGCTGATAATAAAACACTGTACATAGTTGATAATAAAACACTACATAGCTGATAATAAAACACTGTACATAGCTGATAATAAAACACTTGTTTTTTTGTTGAGTCTTCTCACTTTAGTTTATTGTTTATTTCACTTGCTTTGGCAATGTAAACATGTTTCCCATGCCAATAAAGCCCCGTTGAATTGAAGGGAGAGGGGGAGAGAGAGCGAGAGCGAGAGAGAGAGAAAGAGAGGGGAGAGAGAGAGAGAAATAGAGAGAGGAGAAAGAGAGAGAGGGGAGAGAGAGAGAAAGAGAGAGAGGGAGAGTGTGAGCGAGAGAGAGAGAGAGGGGGGAGAGAGAGAGGGAGAGAGGGAGAGTGTGTGAGAGAGAGGGAGATGGAGAGAGGGAGAGAGTGTGAGAGAGAGAGAGGGAGAGAGAGAGAGGGGGAAGGGAGAGTGTGTGGGAGAGAGAGGGAGAGAGAAGGAGAGAAAGAGAGAGAGGGAGCGAGGGAGAGATAGTGGGAGAGAGGGAGAGAGAGGGAGAGAGAAGGAGAGAAAGAGAGAGGGAGCGAGGGAGAGAGAGTGGGAGAGAGGGAGAGAAAGGGAGAGAGAAGGAGAGAAAGATAGAGAGAGGGAGCGAGGGAGAGAGAGAGTGGGAGAGAGGGAGAGAGAAAGAGATGGAGATGGAGGGAGGGAGAGAGTGAGAGGGAGAGAGGGAGGCATCTTACTGGGAGAAAACACATCTGTGTATCATCATATCTCGCTACGACACTCTGATTCAAATTGACCGGGCAAGACTAATTTAAATACATGAACTATTCATTAATTAAATAAAAAGGCCAGTTAGCCCCAGGGTCCTTTATAATAAAACACTGGGATGTACAGTTTATGCAAAAAAGCTAAGTTCCATGTGTTGGGCTTATTATGCTAATGCTGAATGACAAAATACATGTTCTCCTGCCTACAAATGGAGATTAGGGAGGACGCTGTCAGCAAGTTGTTTCCAGGGTACACAGACTCTCCTATTGCATGTTAAAACATATTGAAATAGGAAAAGTAGGAAAAAGAATGTATGCTCTCACTACTGTTAGTCCCTCTGGATAAGAGTGTCTGCTAAATGACTGAAATGTAAATGTGAAATAATAATAATATGATGCTATTTGTCCTTTGTCTCATTGTCTATGTTTCATTGTCTATGTCTCATTGCCTGTCATGATAATAACCATGAGTTGTTTTAATGCTGTCTTCAGCTAAAGACCGGGGCCCCTACAAGTGTGAAATATGACGGGTGTGGTATTCTGCTTTGTGGATTTTTGCTGTTTGTGCGTTTGTTATGTTAAATCAATAGTCTAGTCTATTCTGAAGAAAACACACACACACACAGAGAGAGAGAGAGAGAGAGAGAGAGAGAGAGAGAGAGAGAGAGAGAGAGCGAGAGAGAGAGAGAGAGAGAGAGAGAGAGAGAGAGAGAGAGAGAGAGAGAGAGAGAGAGCGAGAGAGAGAGAAGAGACACAGAGAGAGAGAGAGAGAGACACAGAGAGAGAGAGAGAGAGAGAGAGAGAGAGAGAGAGAGAGAGAGAGAGAGAGAGAGAGAGAGAGAGAGAGAGAGAGAGAGAGAGAGATAGAGAGAGAGAGAGAGAGAGAGAGAGAGAGAGAGAGAGAGAGAGAGAGAGAGAGAGAGAGAGAGAGAGACAGAGAGAGAGAGAGAGAATGCAAAAATCTAAGAAAGAAATTGAGAAACCTGTCCAACCAAAAACATAACAAAGAATAAAGAGCAAAAACATATACATGATCAAATACAAATCTTAGAATCAACTATTAAAGACTATCAGAACCCACTGGATTCTCCAATTACCTTGAATGAGTTACAGGACAAAATAAAAACCCTCCAACCCAAAAAGGCCTGTGGTGTTGATGGTATCCTTAATGAAATGATCAAATATACAGACAACAAATTCCAATTGGCTATACTAAAACTCTTTAACATCGTCCTTAGCTCTGGCATCTTCCCCAATACTTGGAACCAAGGACTGATCACCCCAATCCACAAAAGTGGAGACAAATTTGACCCCAATAACTACCGTGGAATATGCGTCAACAGTAACCTTGGGAAGATCCTCTGCATTATCATTAACAGCAGACTCGTACATTTCACAATGTACTGAGCAAATGTCAAATTGGCTTTTTACCAAATTACCGTACAACAGACCATGTATTCACCCTACACACCTTAATTGACAACCAAACAAACCAAAACAAAGGCAAAGTCTTCTCATGCTTTGTTGATTTCAAAAAAGCCTTCGACTCAATTTGGCATGAGGGTCTGCTATACAAATTGATGGAAAGTGGTGTTGGGGGTAAAACATACGACATCATAAAATCCATGTACACAAACAACAAGTGTGCGGTTAAAATTGGCAAAAAACACACACATTTCTTCACACAGGGTCGTGGGGTGAGACAGGGATGCAGCTTAAGCCCCACCCTCTTCAACATATATATCAACGAATTGGCGCGGGCAGTAGAACAGACTGCAGCACCCGGCCTCACCCTACTAGAATCCGAAGTCAAATGTCTACTGTTTGCTGATGATCTGGTGCTTCTGTCACCAACCAAGGAGGGCCTACAGCAGCACCTAGATCTTCTGCACAGATTCTGTCAGACCTGGGCCCTGACAGTAAATCTCAGTAAGACCAAAATAATGGTGTTCCAAAAAAGGTCCAGTCGCCAGGACCACAAATTCCATCTAGAGTCTAGATGGAATTTGTGGTCCTGGCGACTGGACCTTTTTTCTAGACCTCTAGATTCTAGACACTGTTGCCTTAGAGCACACAAAAAACTATACATACCTTGGCCTAAACATCAGCGCCACAGGTAACTTCCACAAAGCTGTGAACGATCAGAGAGACAAGGCAAGAAGGGCATTCTATGCCATCAAAAGGAACATAAATTTCAACATACCAATTAGGATCTGGCAAAAAATACTTGAATCAGTCATAGAGCCCATTGCCCTTTATGGTTGTGAGGTCTGGGGTCCGCTCACCAACCAAGACTTCACAAAATGGGACAAACACCAAATTGAGACTCTGCATGCAGAATTCTGCAAAAATATCCTCCGTGTACAACGTAGAACACCAAATAATGCATGCAGAGCAGAATTAGGCCGATACCCACTAATTATCAAAATCCAGAAACGAGCCGTTAAATTCTACAACCACCTAAAAGGAAGCGATTCCCAAACCTTCCATAACAAAGCCATCACCTACAGAGAGATGAACCTGGAGAAGAGTCCGCTAAGCAAGCTGGTCCTGGGGCTCTGTTCACAAACACAAACACACCCCACAGAGCCCCAGGACAACAGCACAATTAGACCCAACCAAATCATGAGAAAACAAAAAGATAATTACTTGACACATTGGAAAGAATTAACAAAAAAACAGAGGAAACTAGAATGCTATTTGGCCCTAAACAGAGAGTACACAGTGGCAGAATACCTGATCACTGTGACTGACCCAAACTTAAGGAAAGCTTTGACTATGTACAGACTCAGTGAGCATAGCCTTGCTATTGAGAAAGGCCACCGTAGGCAGACATGGCTCTCAAGAGAAGACAGGCTATGTGCTCACTGCCCACAAAATGAGGTGGAAACTGAGCTGCACTTCCTAACCTCCTGCCCAATGTATGACCATATTAGAGAGACATATTTCCCTCAGATTACACAGATCCACAAAGAATTCTAAAACAAATCCAATTTTGATAAACTCCCATATCTACTGGGTGAAATTCCACAGTGTGCCATCACAGCAGCAAGATTTCTGACCTGTTGCCACAAGAAAAGAGCAACCAGTGAAGAACAAACACCATTGTAAATACAACCCATATTTATGCTTATTTATTTTCCATTGTGTACTTTAACCATTTGTACATTGTTACAACACTGTATATATATATATAATATGACATTTGTAATGTCTTTATTGTTTTGAAACTTCTGTATGTGTAATGTTTACTGTTAATTTTTATTGTTTACCTCACTTTTGTATATTATCTACCTCACTTGCTTTGGCAATGTTAACATATGTTTCCCATGCCAATAAAGCCCCTTGAATTGAATTGAATTGAGAGAGGAGAGAGAACACATAAACATACCCATATCAATAAAACAGGGAAACAACAAAGGGATTAAGGAGGGGCACAACTATTTTTGGCAGCCCCTCAAAAAATGCGTGAGAGTTCTACGGCAGTGTTTACGTGTCATCCTGCAACGTGGCGCCCATAGTCATCCCGTGTTACAGACAGCCTGTGGACCAATGGCAGGGACACTAACAATGAGTGAGGTTGAACCAGCGCTGAAACCGATTACGTGAATGGTTGTACGTGAAGTAGGAAGCAGCCTGCTAGGTTGAGCTCTGTTGTGTCCCGTGGTAACCAGCCGGGCATGTTTGAAACGAAAATACGACCTGGGGCGGGCTGTACTTGTCTGAAGTGGCCTGTGTAATGTATTTAAATGCACCTAGACTTCACTGCAAGACTTGATGCTTGGATGCCGCGTTTCGGCAACATTGTTGCGCTCCTCAAAGTAAGAAAGTAGCCAGCTTGCGCTGTTGTTTTATTTCACCTCATCAGACTTGTAACAAATTGGCTACATTTGTAGCAGCGGGCTAAATACTGCTTGCTACTTAGCTCACGTAGCTTCACTCCGCAACAGCTGATCTGTCCTCAAACAACCTACTGATGGACGTGTACAGCTACGTGTGCGTTCTGCTCCTCTGCTCTTGTGTAGTGCACGGTAAACCAACGCTAAGAAAAGAACGCGTCCACCACGACCCGTTAGAACTAATTAAGCAAGCCAACGAAGACAATCAGAGCTTCCAATTCGATCATGAGGCCTTTCTGGGAAAGGAGGACGCTACTACTTTCGACCAGCTTACCCCGGAGGAGAGCAAAGACAGGCTTGGGTAAGGTTCCCCTGCAAAGACTAGAGACACATGTGATACAATGCAGGGTCACTAAAGTGCAAAACTAGTTGAAAGACGACAGTTTATTCGGATCTCCTCAGTTCCATTATTCTCTGATAACGTTTCACGTTGGTGTCTTTGCATCGCGAGGGTCTATATCTGCACAGCAAGCGATGGTGACGCAACCAACCTCTGGTGCGTAATGTGGGCTATTGTCACACATCTCCAAAGTTATGGGCCTTCTTAGTGCGTCGCATATTCCTGTTAATGTATTTCGTGTTATCTTGGCTTTGGGTTATTAAAATTTCACAACTCGCCCAAGTGGTGCCTGAGACATTTGCATGCCAGCAGACCCGCATGATATAACGGTACATTATTTCGCTTTTAAATGTAGAGCGAGTGCTATTCGCTCGCACACATTCCCCGGTCATATTATAATTGCAGTGTAGTTCTTAATTATGGATAATGCATTAAAGAAGCAAGAGGAGGTTTTGTGGTGTTGAGAGAGTTGGATAAAAGTTGAGGACCACGAACAGAATCTTGTTCGGGGTTTTAAATGTGTGTTGGAACCCATGGAACGTGTCAACGGCACTGTCTCGGTGTGTTATTTCATACAGAGACCTGTCTCACTTCCTGTAGTTCTGTTTCATCTTTGCCACTGCTCAAATGACATGTTGGCTCGATGTTACACACGTTGGCTGAAATGGGCCTAGGTTGTGAGGTTGGCGCTTCTCCCTGAGAATTCCCTTTCCTGAATCGCATTGAGTGGGAGGACCCTCTTAACATCACAACGTGGCAACCAAGATAGATATACATACGTTTACCCTAGTTGGTGGAAAGATAACTTCCTAAATATAACACTCAATATTATTTAGGCACAAGTTCCTCCCAAAGCAAACATGTACCTCAATAGGTTTTTATTCTCTCATCGCTGGCTGACAGTATTTATGTACTGGTAGTGTTGTTTTGCTAGAAAGACTGCTTACTTATGCCCCTGAAGACATCAACTCATGTCTCGGTGACTTTTTCTAAAGGAAATATATGGTCCAGTATATTTAACTGCGTCTATGTATGGCTGTGCATTGTAATGAAAGGAAATGAAGGATAGACTATAGTAGTGTTTGTGTGCCCTCTGTATCCCACAGTAAGATAGTGGAGCGGATAGACGGTGATGGAGATGGCTTTGTCACCATCACTGAACTGAAGGCCTGGATCAAGCGGGTG
Organism: Salvelinus alpinus; assembly: GCF_045679555.1. Classification (NCBI taxonomy): domain Eukaryota; kingdom Metazoa; phylum Chordata; class Actinopteri; order Salmoniformes; family Salmonidae; genus Salvelinus; species Salvelinus alpinus. The sequence goes on from NC_092090.1 coordinate 17,444,476, forward strand.
CAGAAGCGTTACGTCTACGAGAACGTGGCCAAGGTGTGGACGGATTACGACCTCAACAAAGACAACAAGATCTCGTGGGATGAGTACAAGCAGGCTACCTATGGCTACTACCTGTGTAAGATATGATACGACCTGCTTATGACATGTTCTGTCAGACATGATATGACCTGCTTATGACATGTTATGTCACATATGATATGACCTGCTTATGACATGTTCTGTCAGACATGATATGACCTGCTTATGACATGTTATGTCAGACATGATATGACCTGCTTATGACATGTTCTGTCAGACATGATATGACATGTTATGTCACATATGATATGACCTGCTTATGACATGTTATGTCACATATGATATGACCTGTTTATGACATGTTCTGTCAGACATGATATGACCTGCCTATGACATGTTCTGTCAGACATGATATGACCTGCTTATGACATGTCTGTCAGACATGATATGACCTGCTTATGACATGTTCTGTCTGACATGATATGACCTGCTTATGACATGTCTGTCAGACATGATATGACCTGCCTATGACATGTTCTGTCAGACATGATATGACCTGCTTATGACATGTCTGTCAGATATGATATGACCTGCTTATGACATGTTCTGTCAGAAATGATATGACCTGCTTATGACATGTCTGTCAGACATGATATGACCTCTCTGGTTGTCCGACCCATGGCCCCTCTCTCCTCTCTGGTTGTCCGACCCATGGCCCCTCTCTCCTCTCTGGTTGTCCGACCCATGGCCCCTCTCTCCTCACTGGTTGTCCGACCCATGGCCCCTCTCTCCTCTCTGGTTGTCCGACCCATGGCCCCTCTCTCCTCTCTGGTTGTCCGACCCATGGCCCCTCTCTCCTCTCTGGTTGTCTGACCCATGGCCCCTCTCTCCTCTCTGGTTGTCTGACCCATGGCCCCTCTCTCCTCTCTGGTTGTCTGACCCATGGCCCCTCTCTCCTCTCTGGTTGTCTGACCCATGGCCCCTCTCTCCTGGTTGTCCGACCCATGGCCCCTCTCTCCTCTCTGGTTGTCCGACCCATGGCCCCTCTCTCCTCTCTGGTTGTCCGACCCATGGCCCCTCTCTCCTCTCTGGTTGTCCGACCCATGGCCCCTCTCTCCTCTGGTTGTCCGACCCATGGCCCCTCTCTCCTCTCTGGTTGTCCGACCCATGGCCCCTCTCTCCTCTCTGGTTGTCCGACCCATGGCCCCTCTCTCCTCTCTGGTTGTCTGACCCATGGCCCCTCCCTCCTCTCTGGTTGTCCGACCCATGGCCCCTCTCTCCTCTCTGGTTGTCCGACCCATGGCCCCTCTCTCCTCTCTGGTTGTCCGACCCATGGCCCCTCTCTCCTCTCTGGTTGTCCGACCCATGGCCCCTCTCTCCTCTCTGGTTGTCTGACCCATGGCCCCTCTCTCCTCTCTGGTTGTCTGACCCATGGCCCCTCTCTCCTCTCTGGTTGTCCGACCCATGGCCCCTCTCTCCTCTCTGGTTGTCCGACCCATGGCCCCTCTCTCCTCTCTGGTTGTCCGACCCATGGCCCCTCTCTCCTCTCTGGTTGTCCGACCCATGGCCCCTCTCTCCTCTCTGATTGTCCGACCCATGGCCCCTCTCTCCTCTCTGGTTGTCCGACCCATGGCCCCTCTCTCCTCTCTGGTTGTCCGACCCATGGCCCCTCTCTCCTCTCTGGTTGTCCGACCCATGGCCCCTCTCTCCTCTCTCATATCTGGTTGTCTGACAGCTAACAATATCACACCTTCCATCCAAATTCATGACCTACCTAGTTATTTAAGTCAGCGTCTCTACTTCAGTTGTTTGAACACCAACCACTTGTTTGTCTTTCCTCCAAGCGAACCCAGAGGAGTTTGAAGAGGCCACAGACCAGTTCAGCTTTAAGAAGATGCTGCCCAGGGACGAGAGGAGATTTCAAACAGCTGATCTGAATGGAGACCTGGCAGCTGATAGAGAAGAGTTCACCTCCTTCCTCCACCCAGAGGAGTTTGACCACATGAAGGACATCGTGGTCCAGGTTAGTGTTCCAGATCTGCACTGAAATGTCTAGTGTTGGCCTGGATGCCAGCCTGTTTCTGCTCCGTTAGCAGACATTAGTTGGCTAATGCAGAAACTCTCACATGGGTTATGGTGGTGTATCAGTAGATGGAGAAACCGCAAACTCCACAGCAGCCTAGAAAACTGATTTGAGAACCTCTAACTTCTTCTGGATTAAGTTTAAACGAAACGTAGTAAATCAGGGCTGTATTTGAGAAGCAGCTTTAAAACCTGAGTTATGTGAAGAGTTTAAAGCTGTATTGAAAACGTCTCATCGTACTCTATAGATAGGTTGACTGGCTTTCTGAAAATGTTTTCTAGTTCTTGGAACAGATGAGAGTTTCTGTGAAATGTGTTTCTGTCTGATGTCCCACTAGGAGTGCTCTGCATTCAGATCCCGCTCTCTAATGACACTTTACTCAGCCTGGAAACTCTGTGTAGATGTTTTGGAACGGGTCTAGTGGGACAAACCGACCCATGCCACTTAAATATAAAACTGACAGCGCTGAGCAGTCGCGTGGCAACTTGGAGAAACTAATGCACTAGGCTTCTGTCTTCATAAAAACTGTAATACCCATTTGACAGAGTTCATTATTGATGGTCCATTTTTCAGAAATGTTTCTGGGTTGCTGCCTGGGCAGTGTTGTCTTCATTGATTGTGGTGATCACACCTTGTGGTTGTAGTCAATAGGGTCAGTCTTTCCAAGTAAGACCCAAGCCATGACGTTAAGTCACATCCATGTTGTTATTATTGGGTAATATGACGTGTCTACTCCCTACCATAGTAGGCCCATAACCCCTATACCACTCTAGTGTTGTAGAGGAGATGAACCCCTATACTACTGGTGTTGTAGAGGAGATTAACCCCTATACTACTGGTGGTGTAGAGGAGATGAACCCCTATACTACTGGTGGTGTAGAGGAGATGAACCCCTATACTACTGGTGGTGTAGAGGAGATGAACCCCTATACTACTGGTGGTGTAGAGGAGATGAACCCCTATACTACTGGTGGTGTAGAGGAGATGAACCCCTATACTACTGGTGTTGTAGAGGAGATGAACCCCTATACTACTGGTGTTGTAGAGGAGATGAACCCCTATACTACTGGTGTTGTAGAGGAGATGAACCCCTATACTACTGGTGTTGTAGAGGAGATGAACCCCTATACTACTGGTGGTGTAGAGGAGATGAACCCCTATACTACTGGTGGTGTAGAGGAGATGAACCCCTATACTACTGGTGGTGTAGAGGAGATGAACCCCTATACTACTGGTGTTGTAGAGGAGATGAACCCCTATACTACTGGTGTTGTAGAGGAGATGAACCCCTATACTACTGGTGGTGTAGAGGAGATGAACCCCTATACTACTGGTGGTGTAGAGGAGATGAACCCCTATACTACTGGTGGTGTAGAGGAGATGAACCCCTATACTACTGGTGGTGTAGAGGAGATGAACCCCTATACTACTGGTGGTGTAGAGGAGATGAACCCCTATACTACTGGTGGTGTAGAGGAGATGAACCCCTATACTACTGGTGGTGTAGAGGAGATGAACCCCTATACTACTGGTGGTGTAGAGGAGATGAACCCCTATACTACTGGTGTTGTAGAGGAGATGAACCCCTATACTACTGGTGGTGTAGAGGAGATGAACCCCTATACTACTGGTGTTGTAGAGGAGATGAACCCCTATACTACTGGTGTTGTAGAGGAGTTTTCCTGGATGAGTCCTGCTATGGAGAGGTCTATATTCATTATGTTGTATATTTTTAGTAACACATGTTTATTATTAGTCATCCACTTCCCAGGGTCAGTAATCTTTAATCTTTCAGTAGGCTTCAGCAGGGGTGTGTGTGTGTGTGTGTGTGTGTGTGTGTGTGTGTGTGTGTGTGTGTGTGTGTGTGTGTGTGTGTGTGTGTGTGTGTGTGTGTGTGTGTGTGTGTGTGTGTGTGTGTGTGTGTGTGTGTGTGTGTGTGTGTGTGTGTGTGTGTGTGTGTGTGTGTGTGTGTGTGTGTGTAGCTATGTTGGCTGGTACGGGGGTGACTGCATTTTGAGGTAGTGATGACATACCGCTCTAATAACAGCTAAAGTTACAACTTTAGCCTCGTTCACATTACCCATAAGCACTCTTGGCTTGCTTGACTTGCTACAAAGTTAGAGAAACAAGTTGAGGAAAAAGTAAAGAAACAAAACATGTTTTATCACCTGAAACAATATATTTATCATGTCTTGAATAAAAAGGTCATATTTTGCATTAGGGAGTCAGTCATGACATATCCTCTCTCTTAACTGCTACAACAGAGAGGCAGTCATGCAAATATAAGTTAAATCCCAAACGAGGGAACACAACGATTGTGCAGTGTTGACAAGATGAGTTGAGGCACTGTAAACATACCTAAGAGACTGTATAGGGATGGCTCACAACTTTTAAATCATCTACACCATACAGTGCATTCACAAAGTATTCAGACCTCGACTTTTTCCACATTTTGTTACGTTACAGCCTTATTCTAAAATGGATTAAATAAAACATTTTCCTCATCAATCTACACACAATACACCATAATGACAAAGCAAAAATATATTTTTTGACATTTTAGCAAATGTATATTTAAAATTTAAAATAAAAAATAAAAAAACTGGTTCCTTATTTACATAAGTATTCAGACTCTTTACTATGAGACTCTAAATTGAGCTCAGGTGCATCCTGTTTCCATTGATGATCCTTGAGATGTTTCTACAACTTGATTGGAGTCCACCTGTGGTAAATTCAATTGATTGGACATGATTTGGAAAGGCACACACCTGTCTATATAAGGTCCCACAGTTGACAGTGCATGTCAGAGCAAAAACCAAGCCATGAGGTGGAAGGAATTGTCTGTAGAGCGCCGAGACAGGATTGTGTCGAGTTACAGATCTGGGGAAGGGTACCAAAAAATGTCGGCAGCATTGAAGATCCACAAGAACACAGTGGCCTCCATCATTCTTAACTGGAATAAGTTTGGAACCACTAAGACTCTTCCTAGAGCTGGCCACCCGGCCAAACTGATCAATCGGGGGAGAAGGGCCTTGGTCAAGGAGGTGACTAAGAACCCGATGGTCACTCTGACAGAGCTCCAGAGTTCCTCTTTGGAGATGGGAGAACCTTCCAGAAGGACAACCATCTCAGCAGCACTCCACCAATCATGCATTTATGGTTGAGTGGCCAGACGGAAGCCACTCCTCAGTAAAAGGCACATGAAAGCCTGCTTGGATTTTGCTAAAAGGCAAATGAGAAACAAGATTCTCTGGTCTGATGAAACCAAGATTGAACTCTTTGGCCTGAATGCTAAGTGTCACGTCTGGAGGAAACCTAGTACCATCCCTACGGTGAAGCTTGGTGGTGGCAGCATCATGCTGTGGGGATGTTTTTCAGCGGCAGTGACTGGGAGACTAGCCAGGATCGAAGGAAAGATGAACGGAGCAAAATACAGAGAGAATCTTGATGAAAACCTGCTCCAAAGCGGACCTCACTAGATCGAGGGTTCACCTTCCAACAGGACAACGACCCTAAGCACACAGCCAAGACAACACAGGAGTGGCTTTGTGACAAGTCTCAGTGTTCTTGAGTGGCCCAGCCAAAGCCCGGACTTGAACCCGATCGAACATCTCTGGAGAGACCTGAAAATAGCTATGTAGTGACTCTCCCCATCCAACCTGACAGAGCTTGAGAGGATCTACAGAGAAGAATGGGAGAACTCCCCAAATACAGGTGTGCCAAGCTTGTAGCGTCATACCCAAGAAGACTTGAGGCTGTAATCGCTGCCAAAGGTGCTTCAACAAAGTACTGAGTAAAGGGTCTGAATACTTATGTAAATGTGATATTTCAGTTTTTTATTTTATTACATTTGCAAAATATTCTAAAAACCTGTTTTTGGTTTGTCATTATGGGTTATTGCCTGTAGATTGATGAGGGGGGAAAAACGATTTAGTCCATTTTAGAATAAGGCTGTAAAGTAACAATGTGGAAGAAGTCAAGTGGTTTGAATACTTTCCAAATGCATTGTATATTCAATCCATTCCTCCAGATAAACAGATGGTTAGATATATCTAAAATTACACAAGTAAAGCAACCATAGATGGTTCTAAAAGAAGTGTGTAAAATCTCATCTCTGAAAACAAACACACATCGTCTCTAATCCAGGCAGTTAGCTGATCATCAGCAGTGGCTCTGTAATCGTAGTGTCACTCTGCCAGCCCAGCTGTAAGCAGAGCCTCGTAGCTCGACTCATACTGCCTGGGGCTGTGTGTTTTATCTTTTATTACTGTCAGTAGTGAGAGTCCCACTGCTGTTGACCTCTGTGTCCCCCTTTTATGACATCATTGTCTGTGTTTGCGTGCAGGAGACTCTGGAGGACATTGATAAGAATGGAGACGGACATGTGGACGAGGATGAGTATATTGGTGAGTTGGAGGCGTGACTTGGGGTTGACACTGCATCAGAAGACTAACCCTTCATGAACACACAGGTTACAGGTCATTTTCACTCACTTCATTAAAAAAAATGTTTCATTTTTTTCCCTTTTCCTTTTTTTAGCGGAATTTCCATTTTTATACACGAGGACAGGTCTAACCTCATTTTAATGCATTTTTTTTTTTTTTAACCAATTTGTATAATTTTTTTCCTCCACAAACTATATCATGTTCTTATGGTATATTGGAAGTGTTTACAAGGTTTGGTGTTAGTATCCTCCTGGGTCTTCTAGACTAGAGGAAGAGTTCCTAACACAAGATGTGTGCAACCCCATGAGCTCTGTGACCTGATTAGGAATCAAAGGCCTGTTTGTTGGCTGCTTTGGGAAGCTCTGCTGTGACGCTGCAGTCTGCTGACTTAGTCTGTCTGCCTATTCAAGGATTTCACTGTTCATTTCTGGTTGTGTTTTTACAGGAATATCCACTTAGAAACTGCTTAGAAACATTACATAGCTTGCTTGTATACCGTTAGTTCTATAGAGGTTTGTTTATAGGTCCTTATAGTAAATGGCTTATACAGGGAATGCAAATGAGCAGATGAACAAACAATGATTTCCAAAATTTTTACTAATGGTTAACAAACTATTTCTTACAGTTTATAAGCATACTTTCAAACAAAGTGTTCGCTTTTTGACCTTCTTTGAGTATGTCATCCCATATGTTCCTGTGTCATTGCAGCGGACATGTTTTCCCATGAGGAGGGGGGTCCAGAACCAGACTGGGTCAGAACGGAGCGGGACCAGTTCTCTGACTTCCGGGACCTGAACAAGGACGGAAAGATGGACGTGGCAGAGATTCGCCACTGGATCCTGCCCCAGGACTACGATCACGCCATGGCAGAGGCCCGACACCTGGTCTATGAGTCAGACCAGGACAAGGTACTGATCCTGTAACCTAGTCTACGATTCAGACCAGGACAAGGTACTGATCCTGTAACCTGGTCTACGAGTCAGACCAGGACAAGGTACTGATCCTATATCCTGGTCTACGAGTCAGACCAGGACAAGGTACTGATCCTATAACCTGGTCTACGATTCAGACCAGGACAAGGTACTGATCCTATAACCTGGTCTACGAGTCAGACCAGTACAAGGTACTGATCCTATATCCTAGTCTACGAGTCAGACAAGGTACTGATCCTATAACCTGGTCTACGAGTCAGACCAGGACAAGGTACTGATCCTATAACCTGGTCTACGAGTCAGACCAGGACAAGGTACTGATCCTATAACCTAGTCTACAAGTCAGACTAGGACAAGGTACTGATCCTATAACCTAGTCTACGAGTCAGACCAGGACAAGGTACTGATCCTATAACCTAGTCTACGAGTCAGACCAGGACAAGGTACTGATCCTATAACCTAGTCTACGAGTCTGACCGATATGATTCCAACGATTGTTTAAGTTTTCACTCTTTACCAATTTTCTGGCTGGTAATATTATGTAGGATAAAGAGCCTGAGTTCATACTTTTTTATCATGTCTCAGCTGTCAAAATGGAGGAATTGGATTTCAAGTGTTAGTTCTTTAGTAGTAGGAGATCTTCTAGACTCTATGTAAACCTGACTGGGTTCTCTCTCCTCAGGACACAATGCTGACCAAGGAGGAGATCCTGGAGAACTGGAACATGTTTGTAGGAAGTCAGGCCACCAACTATGGAGAAGATCTGACCAAGAACCATGATGAACTCTGAGCATAGTTTACTGTAGTTGTGTTTGTGGCAGGGCGGTCGGACCTCAACTGAGCATCGTCAACCTCGACCACAAACTTGTCTGGTCCTCAGCCTTATCCTGCTAAATGTCATCAGTTGAACACAAACATAGTTCCAACACTGCAGTAACCCCCCCGAGGGGAGGGGCCAAGGAATGGTCTGTTCCTACCACTGACGGTCGGGGTCCTCCTGAGCGGCTGGACCGGGTTTGGTCCTGTTTCTGACATTTAGGAACGGAGATTGACCACACCCAACCTCTGTGCGACTGACAGTGATGTTGCTTATCAGCCAGACTCCCATCTGGCTTAGCGGCCTTTTACATCTCTATACACAGCCATCATCACATGACCATATTTCACCGTTTGATCATTTCACTTTTATATTGTCTTTTCTTTAAACCTTACATGATTTTAGCAGAGAGGAGAACATAGGGTTGATCGTCAGGAATATTTTAATTTGATTGTGGTTCCAATGTGAAAACAAAGCACAACCTAGAATACTTATTCTATTTATTTAGTCCTTTACCTTGAGGAGGCGAAGAAGCCTGGGAGGTATAAGAGTTAGAGGTCAATGGGTGTTTAGAGTTTCTGAAGGCTGCCTACTTGTTGAACTTGTCAGATATCACTACACACTTTGTTTTTATACAGTGGACACAGATGTTGTTTTTGTTTTGCTGGCCAGTAAAGACTTTTTTATAAATTAGATATTTTTTTAAATGCTCTTGGATTTGCGAGCTTCCTGTTGTAAAATGTTTTAGGATCTCTTACTAACACCCATCTTAATGATATGCTCTTTGCACGCATCTTTTCCCAATACAGTCTGTGAAAACATTCATTTTAATCACCTTTGCTTGTTTATTTTATACACTTAAGCCCTGCCTGTGTAAAAATGTAATATGAGTTTCATGCAAAATAACCAGGCTATTGTCATGATGAAAATGTAAGTTTAGCCTTTTCATTGTTATGGAAATGGAGGTTTTGGAGTGATGTAAAATGACTTGAAACGCAGGAGAAGAGGGGTTCTAGAGTACTGTATGTGTCTCCTCCTTTACCTCAAAGCTGCTTCTCATATTGACACTATTGTTCATGTCGTAAGATAGGACTTCCTGTTAGATCACTTCCTCTTGTACCATGCCAATGTACTCCCTTGTGTATATTAATGTTTGAGAAAAAGAAACACATTTTCCCGTTCTTGTCTAGTTTGTAATTCTATGATGACCCACATCTTTTTCTTCTATGTACCTTTTTTTTCTCTGTATAAGAAGTGAAGCCAAGGTTTTTCTCAAATGTATTTATAAAGCCCTTCTTACATCAGCTGATGCCACAAAGTGCTGTACAGAAACCCAGCCTAAAACCAGGAGCAGGACAAGCAATGCAGGTGTAGAAGCGCGGTGGCTAGGAAAAACTCCCTAGAAAGGCCAAAACCTAGGAAGAAACCTAGAGAGGAACCAGGCTATGAGGGGTGGCCAGTCCTCTTCTGGCTGTGCCGGGTGGAGATTATAACAGAACATAGCCAAGATGTTCAAATGTTCATAAATGACCAGCATGGTCAAATAATAATAATCACAGTAGTTGTCGAGGGTGCAGCAAGTCAGCACCTCAGGAGTAAATGTCAGTTGGCTTTTCATAGCCGATCATTAAGAGTATCTCTACCGCTCCTGCTGTCTCTAGAGAGTTGAAAACAGCAGGTCTGGGACAGGTAGCACGTCCGGTGAACAGGTCAGGGTTCCATAGCCGCAGGCAGAACAGTTGAAACTGGAGCAGCAGCACGGCCAGGTGGACTGGGGACGGCAAGGAGTCATCATGCCAGGTAGTCCTGAGACATGGTCCTAGGGCTCAGGTCCTCCGAGAGAGAGAGAGAAAGAAAGAGAATTAGAGAGATTATACTTAAATTCACACAGGACACCAGATAAGACAGGAGAAATACTCCAGATATAACAGACTGACCCTAGCCCCCCCGACACATAAACTACTGCAGCATAAATACTGGAGGCTGAGACAGGAGGGGTCAGGAGACACTGTGGCCCCATCCGATGATGTCCCCAGACAGGGCCAAACAGGCAGGATATAACCCCACTCACTTTGCCAAAGCACAGCCCCCACACCACTAGAGGGATATCTTCAACCACCAACTTACCATCCTGAGACAAGGCCGAGTATAGCCCACAAAGATCTCCGCCACGGCACAACCCAAGGAGGGCGCCAACCCAGACAGGAAGATCTGCTGTTACAAGTTGTTCCATATAGGTCTCTGCTAAGCTCAGTTGTAGGATTGGTACCTCTTGTTTGAGTTTAGGGCCTGGGAAAGGGTACAGTCATGAACACGGTCTGGCAGAGAGCTGGAGAGACCCTCACTCTCACGCTATTTTCTTTCTCTCCTCTTGTTCTTAGTCTTGCTCTCACGCGTTCTATTTCTCTCTGACACGGCAGAGCACTCAGCACAGCTGTGGATCAGAGCTTAACAAGTCATTCTATTGTCCTGGATGACTCAAACAGCCTGTCATTTCCCACCATTACAGCTACTGGAGGCCTGTTAAGACCCCTAGCCTGTAACTACAGGTGTACCTGTTAAATATCAATCCTTGTGTGTGAGACCGACCTGCTTACTGGCTGCTACTGCTTGGCTACAGGCCAAACTGTCCACAGGGCCACTGACTTGCTAATTGATTTTCCACTACAGGTTGCTGAAGTGTGTGTGTGTGTGTGTGTGTGTGTGTGTGTGTGTGTGTGTGTGTGTGTGTGTGTGTGTGTGTGTGTGTGTGTGTGTGTGTGTGTGTGTGTGTGTGTGTGTGTGTGTGTGTGTGTGTGTTTATATACACACTAGTACTAGTGTGCTTGCCGGTTCGTTGGCATGCCTCCACTAATGTTTGTACATCTGTCTATTTGACTGAGTGAGTGTTAAAACACGAGGCATACGGGTATTCTGTTGACACTGTCACTGACTAATTGAAACACACACACACACACTGTTAGCAGGGATCGGGTGAATCTGACTACAGTCGCTCCTGGCTGTTCCAGTGGAACTCTCCAATGTAACTGAGAAAGCCACCCAGCATGGTCTGTCCCCTCTGTCCTCTCATGTGGAATCTACGGGGGGATACATGTGTGTCCGTTAGCATGACAAGTGGAGCGGGACCAATGTGATGAAGATCATTAGAAACTAGAGATGGCTGTGTACTGTGTGTGTTAGGCTGTCGTTCTGTTTTAGTAGAGGAGCGGGACCAATGTGATGAAGCTCATTAGGAACTAGAGATGGCTGTGTACTGTGTGTGTTAGGCTGTCGTTCTGTTTTAATAGAGGAGCGGGACCAATGTGATGAAGCTCATTAGGAACTAGAGATGGCTGTGTACTGTGTGTGTTAGGCTGTCGTTCTGTTTTAATAGAGGAGCGGGACCAATGTGATGAAGCTCATTAGGAACTAGAGATGGCTGTGTACTGTGTGTGTTAGGCTGTCGTTCTGTTTTAATAGAGGAGCGGGACCAATGTGATGAAGCTCATTAGGAACTAGAGATGGCTGTGTACTGTGTGTGTTAGGCTGTCGTTCTGTTTTAATAGAGGGCCGTGTGGCAGATTCTATGGAACGCCGTAGAATAAGAGGTCATCTTGTACGCTAGCATTTCTTACCAGGCACTCTGGAATGGGGATAAGGAACCGAATGTCTTTGAGGTGGTTTAATATTGTGGAAGCTAGGTGTCTCGAGGTGGTGGTTTAATTTCATATTGTGGAAGCTAGGTGGAAGCTAGGTGTCTCGAGGGGGCGGTTTAGTTTCATATTGTGGAAGCTAGGTGGAAGCTAGGTGTCTCGAGGGGGCGGTTTAGTTTCATAGCTAGGTGGAAGCGAGGTGGAGCTTTAGTTTCATATTGTGGAAGCGAGGTGGAGCTTTAGTTTCATATTGTAGGAGCTAGGTGTCTCGAGATGGCGGTTTAGTTTCATATTTTGGAAGCTAGGTGGAAGCGAGGTGGAGCTTTAGTTTCATATTGTGGAAGCTAGGTGGAAGCTAGGTGTCTCGAGGTGGTGGTTTAGTTTCATATTTTGGAAGCGAGGTGGAGCTTTAGTTTCATATTGTGGATGCTAGGTGCAAGCTAGGTGTCTCGAGGTGGTGGTTTAGTTTCATATTGTGGAAGCTAGGTGTCTCGAGGTGGTGGTTTAGTTTCATATTGTGGAAGCTAGGTGGAAGCTAGGTGTCTCGAGGTGGGCTGTTTAGTTTAATATTGTGGTAGTTAGGTGACACGGTTAGTTTAATATTGTGGTAGCTAGGTGATGCCGTTTAGTTTAATATTGTGGTAGCTAGGTGATGGTTTAGTTTAATATTGTGGTAGCTAGGTGACGCGGTTAGTTTAATATTGTGGTAGCTAGGTGATGTGGTTAGTTTAATATTGTGGTAGCTAGGTGACGATGTATATTATTAAACTAACGGCATCACCTAGCTACCAAAATATTAAACTAACGGTGGTAGCTAGGTGACGCGGTTAGTTTACTATTGTGGTAGCTAGGTGACACGTTTAGTTTAACATTGTGGTAGCTAGGTGATGTGGTTAGTTTACTATTGTGGTAGCTAGGTGACACGTTTAGTTTAACATTGTGGTAGCTAGGTAATGCCGTTAGTTTAACATTGTGGTAGCTAGGTGATGCCGTTAGTTTAATATTGTGGTAGCTAGGTGATGCCGTTAGTTTAATATTGTGGTAGCTAGGTGATGGTTTAGTTTAACATTGTGGTAGCTAGGGGATGTGGTTAGTTTAATATTGTGGTAGCTAGGTGATGGTTTAGTTTAACATTGTGGTAGCTAGGGGATGTGGTTAGTTTAATATTGTGGTAGCTAGGTGATGGTTTAGTTTAATATTGTGGTAGCTAGGTGATGCCGTTAGTTTAATATTGTGGTAGCTAGGTGATGGTTTAGTTTAACATTGTGGTAGCTAGGTGATGTGGTTAGTTTAATATTGTGGTAGCTAGGTGATGGTTTAGTTTAATATTGTGGTAGCTAGGTGATGCCGTTAGTTTAATATTGTGGTAGCTAGGTGATGTGGTTAGTTTAATATTGTGGTAGCTAGGTGATGCCGTTAGTTTAATATTGTGGTAGCTAGGTGATGCCGTTAGTTTAATATTGTGGTAGCTAGGTGATGGGTTAGTTTAATATTGTGGTAGCTAGGTGATGCCGTTAGTTTAATATTGTGGTAGCTAGGTGACGCCGTTAGTTTAATATTGTGGTAGCTAGGTGATGGTTTAGTTTAATATTGTGGTAGCTAGGTGATGCCGTTAGTTTAATATTGTGGTAGCTAGGTGATGGTTTAGTTTAACATTGTGCTAGCTAGGTGATGTGGTTAGTTTAATATTGTCGTAGCTAGGTGATGGTTTAGTTTAATATTGTGGTAGCTAGGTGATGCCGTTAGTTTAATATTGTGGTAGCTAGGTGATGGTTTAGTTTAACATTGTGGTAGCTAGGTGATGTGGTTAGTTTAATATTGTGGTAGCTAGGTGACGCCGTTAGTTTGATATTGTGGTAGCTAGGTGATGGTTTAGTTTAACATTGTGGTAGCTAGGTGATGTGGTTAGTTTAATATTGTGGTAGCTAGGTGATGCCGTTAGTTTAATATTGTGGTAGCTAGGTGATGGTTTAGTTTAACATTGTGGTAGCTAGGTGATGGTTTAGTTTAACATTGTGGTAGCTAGGTGATGTGGTTAGTTTAATATTGTGGTAGCTAGGTGACGCCGTTAGTTTGATATTGTGGTAGCTAGGTGATGCCGTTAGTTTAATATTTTGGTAGCTAGGCGATGTCGTTAGTTTAATAATATACATCGTCACCTAGCTACCACAATATTAAACTAACCACATCACCTAGCTACCACAATATTAAACTAAACCATCACCTAGCTACCACAATATTAAACTAACCGCATCACCTAGCTACCACAATATTAAACTAACCGCATCACCTAGCTACCACAATATTAAACTAACCGCGTCACATAGCTAACACAATATTAAACTAACCACATCACCTAGCTACCACAATATTAAACTAACCGCATCACCTAGCTACCACAATATTAAACTAAACCATCACCTAGCTACCACAATATTAAACTAACCGCATCACCTAGCTACCACAATATTAAACTAAACCATCACCTAGCTACCACAATATTAAACTAACCGCATCACCTAGCTACCACAATATTAAACTAAACCATCACCTAGCTACCACAATATTAAACTAACCGCGTCACCTAGCTACCACAATATTAAACTATGTATGTGCTTGGTATTTTAATTGACATTCCTTTGACATTTTCCAAGTTTAGTGAATCTCTGACCAGCAGTGAATTTGTATATAAGCCCATTCTAGTTGGCTGATGTTGAATATTTCATAAATAACTAACAGGTAAACAATTTCTAGGAATCCCATGTTGTAAGCCATGAATAGAGATTACCATTGGCTCGTTCATCCTCATCTCCTCTGTAACTGTTCCCCAGATCGTTGGTGTAAATGAGAACGTGTTCTCAGTCAACTTACCTGGTAAAATAATGTAAAATAAAATAAAATAAAAAATAGTTTAGGGATACATTTGAATGTCTGACATTAGACACCAATTTTGAATAATTGTCATTTTTTTTACATTTTACATTTTAGTAATTTAGGAGACACTTAACCCTAATTGCTCTGGATAAGTGCCTTGGTCAAGGACAGATCGACAGATTTTTCACCTAGTTGGTTCAGGGATTCAAACCAGAGACCTTTAGGTTACTGGCCCAACACTCTTAACTGCTCGGTTACCTGCCACCTCTGTGGAATATGGAAATATGAACAAATATAGTGTCTGGAGTGATATCTGAATGTCCTACCTCCTCCTGGGTCTTCATAAAGAGAGACATTACACTTTGGAATGGTTGGTTTTTCTGTCATTTAGTAAATCATTTGAGGTCTGGAGTCAGGCATTTAAATCATCACGGTATGGAAATACTAAGTAGTTTAATATGACGATCCACACAACGTGTGTGTGTGTGTGTGTGTGTGTGTGTGTGTGTGTGTGTGTGTGTGTGTGTGTGTGTGTGTGTGTGTGTGTGTGTGTGTGTGTGTGTGTGTGTGTGTGTGTGTGTGTGTGTGTGAGGTTCTTTGGTAGATTCACATGTTTCTTTGTACGCTCACCTCACAGTTATCGTTAACAGCCTGCTGTTTGAAAGAAGTCCCTAATCATTCACTGTGTGTGTGTGTGTGTGTGTGTGTTGTGTGTGTACAAAAATGCTCTCAGAGGGCTCTGATATAAGTGTGTTTATGGAACAGCCCCTCTCCAGTGATGATAATGAGCCCTGTGGGTGAGGAGGAGGGGGGTAATGGGCATATTAATGCTGTCAGCCCCTCAAACTCACAAGCACACACACATTTTTGCACATACACACACACACAAAGTAAGCCTACACCATACCACTGAGACAATGGTGGTGTTTAATAAGAAACTGTAGGCCTTTAGATTTGGGGCGAGGGCCAACCAAAGCAGTAACAAAACAGTCCAATGCAAATAAACCAGTGGAAGACACATCAGAAAGCCTGACTGAAAATGTGTCTTGAGTCTATAACAATATTATATTCCTCCCTCACCATTAGCCACCAATCCTCCATTCCTCTCCTGTCTTCTCCAGATATCTCTATTTCTTCCCTCCATCTATTCTCATCTTTCTTCTCCTCTCTCCCAGGCTGTAGATACCAAAGCCCAGGGTTGTGTTTCTGATGGTCTGTTGTGGCTCATTTGACCCTTCGTCTACCAAGGCGTTCATAACAGACCGTTATCCTGAACAGAGGTCTAGAACTACCAAGGTGTTCATAACAGACCTCTATCCTGAACAGAGGTCTAGAACTACCAAGGTGTTCATAACAGACCGTTATCCTGAACAGAGGTCTAGAACTACCAAGGTGTTCATAACAGACCGTTATCCTGAACAGAGGTCTGGAACTACCAAGGTGTTCATAACAGACCCCTATCCTGAACAGAGGTCTGGAACTACCAAGGTGTTCATAACAGACCGTTATCCTGAACAGAGGTCTAGAACTACCAAGGTGTTCATAACAGACCTCTATCCTGAACAGAGGTCTAGAACTACCAAGGTGTTCATAACAGACCTCTATCCTGAACAGAGGTCTAGAACTACCAAGGTGTTCATAACAGACCGTTATCCTGAACAGAGGTCTAGAACTACCAAGGTGTTCATAACAGACCGTTATCCTGAACAGAGGTCTAGAACTACCAAGGCGTTCATAACAGACCGTTATCCTGAACAGAGGTCTAGAACTACCAAGGTGTTCATAACAGACCGTTATCCTGAACAGAGGTCTAGAACTACCAAGGTGTTCATAACAGACCGTTATCCTGAACAGAGGTCTAGAACTACCAAGGTGTTCATAACAGACCATTATCCTGAACAGAGGTCTGGAACTACCAAGGTGTTCATAACAGACCATTATCCTGAACAGAGGTCTGGAACTACCAAGGTGTTCATAACAGACCGTTATCCTGAACAGAGGTCTAGAACTACCAAGGTGTTCATAACAGACCGTTATCCTGAACAGAGGTCTAGAACTACCAAGGTGTTCATAACAGACCGTTATCCTGAACAGAGGTCTAGAACTACCAAGGTGTTCATAACAGACCGTTATCCTGAACAGAGGTCTAGAACTACCAAGGTGTTCATAACAGACCATAATCCTGAACAGAGGTCTAGAACTACCAAGGTGTTCATAACAGACCATTATCCTGAACAGAGGTCTGGAACTACCAAGGTGTTCATAACAGACCATTATCCTGAACAGAGGTCTGGAACTACCAAGGTGTTCATAACAGACCGTTATCCTGAACAGAGGTCTGGAACTACCAAGGTGTTCATAACAGACCCCTATCCTGAACAGAGGTCTAGAACTACCAAGGTGTTCATAACAGACCATTATCCTGAACAGAGGTCTAGAACTACCAAGGTGTTCATAACAGACCGTTATCCTGAACAGAGGTGTAGAACTACCAAGGTGTTCATAACAGACCATTATCCTGAACAGAGGTCTAGAACTACCAAGGTGTTCATAACAGACCGTTATCCTGAACAGAGGTCTAGAACTACCAAGGTGTTCATAACAGACCGTTATCCTGAACAGAGGTCTAGAACTACCAAGGTGTTCATAACAGACCATTATCCTGAACAGAGGTCTAGAACTACCAAGGTGTTCATAACAGACCATTATCCTGAACAGAGGTCTAGAACTACCAAGGTGTTCATAACAGACCATTATCCTGAACAGAGGTCTAGAACTACCAAGGTGTTCATAACAGACCGTTATCCTGAACAGAGGTCTGGAACTACCAACTACCAATCTTTTATATGTCACCTGTGGAGAGATGTCAATACTGAGAGAAGTCAGAATGACCCTTATAGGACCTTACTCAGAATGACCCTTTATCTCTCCCTTATAGGACTTTACTCAGAATGACTCTGTATCTCTCCCTTATAGGACTTTACTCAGAATGACCCTGTATCTCTCCCTTATAGGACTTTACTCAGAATGACTCTGTATCTCTCCCTTATAGGACTTTACTCAGAATGACTCTGTATCTCTCCCTTATAGGACTTTACTCAGAATGACCCTTTATCTCTCCCTTATAGGACTTTACTCAGAATGACCCTGTATCTCTCCCTTATAGGACTTTACTCAGAATGACCCTTTATCTCTCCCTTATAGGACTTTACTCAGAATGACCCTGTATCTCTCCCTTATAGGACTTTACTCAGAATGACCCTGTATCTCTCCCTTATAGGACTTTACTCAGAATGACCCTTTATCTCTCCCTTATAGGACTTTACTCAGAATGACCCTGTATCTCTCTCCCTTATAGGACTTTACTCAGAATGACCCTTTATCTCCCCCTTATAGGACTTTACTCAGAATTACTCTGTATCTCTCCCTTATTGTCACGTTCCTGACCTATTTTCTGTTGTTTTGTATGTGTTAGTCGGTCAGGGCGTGAGTGTGGGTGGGCATTTCTATGTTTTGTGTTTCTATGTTTAGGTCTTGTAATCAGCCTTATATGGTTCTCAATCAGAGACAGGTGTTTGACGTTTTCCTCTGATTGAGAACCATATATAGGTTGGCTGTTCACACTGTTTGTTTGTGGGTGATTGTCTCCTGTGTCTTTCGTGTCTGTGTATGTGCACCACACGGGACTGTTTTGGCTGTTCATTCGTTTGATGTAGTCTGTTCCTGTCCGTGAGTTCTGCGTGTAGTTATGTAAGTTCCATGTTCAGGTTTCGTCTACGTCGTTTTCTTATTTTGTCATTTTCCAAGTGTTTTCGTGTTCGTGTTCGTCTTTCAATAAATTACATTATGTCATCATACCTCGCTGCGTATTGGTCCTCCGATCCTTCTCTCCTCTCCTCATCCGAGGAAGACGACAGCCGTTACAGAATCACCCACCAACCTAGGACCAAGCGGCGGGGGAGAGCTCAACAGAGCAACCAGGACTACTGGACATGGGAGGACGAGCTGGATGGAAAAGGACCTTGGGCTCAACCAGGAGAATATCGCCGCCCCAAAGCTGAGCTGGAGGCAGCGAAAGCAGAGAGGCGGCGATATGAGGAGGCAGCAAGGAGACGTGGCTGGAAGCCTGAAAAGCCCGTGAGTACTACCCAAAAATTTCTTGGGGGGGGGCTAAGAGGTAGTGGGCCAAGGGCAGGTAGGAGACCTGCGCCCACTTCTCAGGCTAACCGTGGAGAGCGGGAGTACGGGCGGACACCGTGTTACGCAGTAGAGCGCACGGTGTCTCCTGTACGTGTGCATAGCCCGGTGCGGGTTATTCCACCTCCCCGCACTGGTAGGGCTAGATTGGGCATTGAGCCAGGTGCCATGAAGCCGGCTCAACGCGTCTGGTCTCCAGTGCGTCTCCTCGGGCCGGCATTCATGGCACCAGCCTTACGCATGGTGTCCCCGGTTCGCCTACATAGCCCGGTGCGGGTTATTCCACCTCCCCGCACTGGTCGGGCGACAGGGAGTATTCAACCAGGTAAGGTTGGGCAGGCTCAATGCTCAAGAGAGCCAGTACGCCTGCACAGTCCGGTATTTCCGGCGCCACCTCCCCGCCCCAGCCTAGTACCAACAGTGCCTACACCACGCACCAGGCTTCCAGTGCGTTTTCAGAGCCCTGTTCCTCCTCCACGCACTCTCCCTGTGGTGCGTGTCTCCAGCCCAGTGCCTCCAGTTTCGGCACCACGCACTAAGCCACCTGTGCGTCTCCTGAGTCCTGTACACACTGTTACTTCTCCCCGTACTAGTCCTGATGTGCGTGCACTCAGCCCGGTGCCACCAGTGCCGGTACCACGCACCAGGCACAGAGTACGCTTTGAGAGTCCAGTGTGCCCTGTCCCTGCTCCCCGCACTAGCATGAAGGTGCGTGTCCTTAGCCCGGTGCCTCCAGTTCCGGCACCACGCACCAGGTCTACAGTGCGCCTTATCCGGCCAGAGCCATCCGTCTCCCCAGCGCCATCTGAGCCATCCGTCTCCCCAGCACCATCGGAGCCATCCGTCTCCCCAGCGCCATCTGAGCCATCCGTCTCCCCAGCGCCATCTGAGCCATCCGTCTCCCCAGCGCCATCTGAGCCATCCGTCTCCCCAGCGCCATCTGAGCCATCCGTCTCCCCAGCGCCATCTGAGCCATCCGTCTGCCCAGTGCCGTCTGAGCCATCCGTCTGTCCCGAGCCATTAGAGCCGCCCGTCTGTCCCGAGCCGTCAGAGCCGATAGTCAGTCAGGAGCCGCTAGAGCCATTCGTCAGACAGGATCTGCCAGAGCCGCCAACCAGACAGGATCTGCCAGAGCCGCCAACCAGACAGGATCTGCCAGAGCCGCCAACCAGACAGGATCTGCCAGAGCCGCCAACCAGACAGGATCTGCCAGAGCCGCCAACCAGACAGGATCTGCCAGAGCCGCC
Source organism: Salvelinus alpinus (assembly GCF_045679555.1). Classification (NCBI taxonomy): domain Eukaryota; kingdom Metazoa; phylum Chordata; class Actinopteri; order Salmoniformes; family Salmonidae; genus Salvelinus; species Salvelinus alpinus. The sequence continues at coordinate 17,464,721 of NC_092090.1, forward strand.
AACCAGACAGGATCTGCCAGAGCCGCCAACCAGACAGGACCTGCCAGAGCCGCCAACCAGACAGGACCTGCCAGAGCCGTCCAGCCAGGACCAGCCAGGGCCATCCAGCCAGGAGCTGCCAGAGCCGTCCAGCCAGGACCAGCCAGAGCCGTCCAGCCAGGACCAGCCAGAGCCGTCCAGCCAGGACCAGCCAGAGCCGTCCAGCCAGGACCAGCCAGAGCCGTCCAGCCAGGACCAGCCAGAGCCGTCCAGCCAGGACCAGCCAGAGCCGTCCAGCCAGGACCAGCCAGAGCCAGCCAGCCAGGACCAGCCAGAGCCAGCCAGCCAGGATCCGCCAGAGCCGTCAGCGAGCCATGACCAGCCAGAGCCAGCCAGCCAGGATCCGCAAGAGCCAGCCAGCCAGGATCCGCCAGTCATTCTGGTGTTGCCCCTTAATTTAGGTGGGGTTATTTGGAGGGTGGTCATTTTGAGGAGGCTACGGAAGCTGGGATTGACTATGGTGGGGTGGGGACCTCGTCCAGAGCCTGAGCCACCACCGTGGTCAGATGCCCACCCAGACCCTCCCCTAGACTTTTGGTAGTGCGTCCGGAGTACGCACCTTGAGGGGGGGGTTATGTCACGTTCCTGACCTATTTTCTGTTGTTTTGTATGTGTTAGTCGGTCAGGGCGTGAGTGTGGGTGGGCATTTCTATGTTTTGTGTTTCTATGTTTAGGTCTTGTAATCAGCCTTATATGGTTCTCAATCAGAGACAGGTGTTTGACGTTTTCCTCTGATTGAGAACCATATATAGGTTGGCTGTTCACACTGTTTGTTTGTGGGTGATTGTCTCCTGTGTCTTTCGTGTCTGTGTATGTGCACCACACGGGACTGTTTTGGCTGTTCATTCGTTTGATGTAGTCTGTTCCTGTCCGTGAGTTCTGCGTGTAGTTATGTAAGTTCCATGTTCAGGTTTCGTCTACGTCGTTTTCTTATTTTGTAATTTTCCAAGTGTTTTCGTGTTCGTGCTCGTCTTTCAATAAATTACATTATGTCATCATACCTCGCTGCGTATTGGTCCTCCGATCCTTCTCTCCTCTCCTCGTCCGAGGAAGAGGAAGACGACAGCCGTTACACTTATAGGACTTTACTCAGAATGACTCTGTATCTCTCCCTTATAGAACTTTACTCAGAATGACCCTTTATCTCTCCCTTATAGGACCTTACTCAGAATGACTCTGTATCTCTCCCTTATAGGACTTTACTCAGAATGACCCTTTATCTCTCCCTTATAGGACCTTACTCAGAATGACTCTGTATCTCTCCCTTATAGGACTTTACTCAGAATGACCCTGTATCTCTCTCCCTTATAGGACCTTACTCAGAATGACTCTGTATCTCTCCCTTATAGGACTTTACTCAGAATGACCCTGTATCTCTTTCTTATAGGACTTTACTCAGAATGACCCTGTATCTCTCTCCCTTATAGAACTTTACTCAGAATGACCCTGTATCTCTCTCCCTTATAGGACTTTACTCAGAATGACCCTGTATCTCTCTCCCTTATAGGACTTTACTCAGAATGACTCTGTATCTCTCCCTTATAGGACTTTACTCAGAATGACTCTGTATCTCTCCCTTATAGAACTTTACTCAGAATGACCCTGTATCTCTCTCCCTTATAGGACTTTACTCAGAATGACTCTGTATCTCTCCCTTATAGGACTTTACTCAGAATGACTCTGTATCTCTCCCTTATAGGACTTTACTCAGAATGTCTCTTTATCTCTCCCTTATAGGACTTTACTCAGAATGTCTCTTTATCTCTCCCTTATAGGACTTTACTCAGAATGACCCTGTATCTCTCCCTTATAGGACTTTACTCAGAATGTCTCTTTATCTCTCCCTTATAGGACTTTACTCAGAATGACTCTGTATCTCTCCCTTATAGGACTTTACTCAGAATGACTCTGTATCTCTCCCTTATAGGACTTTACTCCATCTAGTGGAGAAACGATGGAAGTGCATCTCAGCCTGTCTTACAATTTTACCCGTCTACATCATGAGCTTTATACCCCTGCCTATTATGGAAACCCCTGTCTATACATCATGAGTTGTTATGTGGCCATCAAGGCTGTGTAGATAGGGACTCCTCCAATAATGACTGCACAATTAGGGAGAGGAACTTTAGAGGCAAAACATTTCAATGTAGAAGCCAGTGAGTTGGTAATTGATTATTTCTGTCTGGCTGTGGAAAAATGAAGTCCTTTTGGACCTTGTTCAGAGGGACTTGGGTTCAGTTTCATAAAGCTTCTACCCCACTTATTAATTTATTCCCTCACTAACTCAACTCTTCATTTATTACCTAGGAGGATAACACTGAAACTTTCCTTGCATATGATCTAACTACAGAAGAGCATGATTAGATTCCAAAAGCATGTGATCAGGATACATAAGTTAGTTTGTTTGGTTGGAAAACATTGCAAAATTAAATTTCTATCAAATCTATTTCTGTATGAGAGAGAAACATTGTTGTCTAGACCTTTTAGGACAATCCACATCTTCCTCTATCCCTCATCCCTCATCTCTCTATCCCTCCATCCCTCTATCCCTCATCCCTCATGTCTCTATCCCTCCATCCCTCTATCCCTCATCCCTCATCTCTCTATCCCTCCATCCCTCTATCCCTCCATCTGTCTATCCCTCTATCCCTCATCTCTCTATCCCTCCATCCCTCTATCCCTCATCTCTCTATCCCTCTATCCCTCATCTCTCTATCCCTCCATCCCTCTATCCCTCATCTCTCTATCCCTCCATCCCTCTATTTCTCCATCTGTCTATCCCTCTATCCCTTATCTCTCTATCCCTCCATCCCTCTATCCCTCCATCTGTCTATCCCGCTATCCCTCATCTCTCTATCCCTCCATCCCTCTATCCCTCCATCTGTCTATCCCTCCATCCCTCTATCCCTCATCTCTCTATCCCTCCATCCCTCATCTCTCTATCCCTCCATCCCTCTATCCCTCATCCCTTATCGCTCTATCTCTCCATCCCTATATCCCTCCATCTCTCCATCCCTCTATCCCTCCATCCATCCCTCTATCAAATCTAATTTGATTTGCCACATGCGCCAAATACAACAAGTGTAGACTTTACATTGAAATGCTTATTTACAAGCCCTTAACCAACAGTGCAGTTCAAGAAGAAGAAAAAGTGTACCAAGTAAACTAAAATAAAAAGTGACACAATAAGAATAACAATAACGAGGCCAGGGGGCACCGGTACCGAGTCAGTGTGCGGGGGTACAGGCTAGTTAAGGTAATCTGTACATGTAGGTGGGGGCGAAGTGACTATGTATAGGTAACAAACAAACAGCGAGTGTACAAAAGGGATGGGATGGTGGGTGAATGTAAATATTCCGGTGGTGATTTTATGAATTGTTCAGCAGTCTAACGGCTTGGGGGTAGAAGCTGTCGAGGATCCTTTTGGTCCTAGACTTGGTGCTCCAGTACTGCTTGCTGTGTGGTAGCAGAGAAAACGGTCTATGACTTGGGTGACTGGAGTCTTTGACAATTTTATGGGCTTTCCTCTGTCGCCGCCTATTATATAGGTCCTGGATGGCAGAAAACTTGGCCCCAGTGATGTATTGGGCCATTCGCACTACCCTATGTAGGGCCTTACAGTCAGATGCTGAGCAGTTGCCTTACCAGGCGGTGATGCAACCGGTCAGGATGCTCTCGATGGTGCAGCTGTAGAACCTTTTGAGGATCTGGGGACACATGCCAAATCTTTTCAGTCTTTTGAGGGGGAAAAGGTTTTGTCGTGCCCTCTTCATGACTGTCTTGGTATGTTTGGACCATGATAGTTCGTTGGTGATGTGGACACCAAGGAACTTGAAACTCTCGACCCTCTCCACTACAGCCCCGTCAATGTTAATGGGGGCCTGTTCGGCCCACCTTTTCCTGTAGTCCACGATCAGCTCCTTTGTCTTGCTCACATTGAGGAAGAGGTTGTTGTCCTGGCACCACACTGCGTTCTCTGACATCCTCCCTATAGTCCGTCTCATCGTTGTCGGTGATCAGGCCTACCTATGTTGTGTCGTCAGCAAACTTAATGATGGTGTTGGAGTCGTGTTTGGCCACGCAGTTGTGGGTGAACAGGGAATACAGGAGGGAACTAAGTACACACCCCTGAGGGGCCCCAGTGTTAAGGATCAGCGTGGCAGACGTGTTGTTGCCTACTCATACCACCTGGAGGTGGTTCATCAGGAAGTCCAGGATCTGGTTGCAGAGGGAGGTGTTTACTCCCAGAGTCCTGAGCTTAGTGATGAGCTTCGTGGGCACTATGGGGTTGAATGCTGAGGTGTAGTCAATGAACAGCATTCTCACACGTGTTCCTTTTGTCCAAGTGAGAAAGGGCGGTGTGGAGTGCGATTGAGATTGCGTCATCTGTGTATCTGTTGGGGCGGTATGCAAATTGGAGTGGGTCTAGGGAGGATGCTGTTGATGTGAGCCATGAACAGCCGTTCAAAGCACTCATGGCTACCGACGTGAGTGCCACGGGGCGGTAGTCATTTTGGCAGGTTACCTTCGCTTCCTTAGGCACTTCCTTATGGTCTGCTTGGTCTGCTTGAAACATGTTGGTATTACAGACTCGGTCAGGGAGAGGTTGAAAATGTCAGTGAAGATACTTGCCAGTTGGTCCGTGCTTTGAGTACACGTCCATGTAATCCGTCTGGCCCAGCAGCTTTGTGAATGTTGACCTGTTTAAAGGTTTTGTTCACATCGGCTACTGAGAGCGTTATCACACAGTCATCCAGAACAGCTGATGCTCTCATGCATGCTTCAGTGTTGCTTGCCTCGAAGCGAGCATAAAAGGCATTTAGCTCGTCTGGTAGGCTCGCGTCACTGGGCAGCTCGCGTCTGGGTTTCCCTTTGTAGTCCGAAATAGTTTTCAAGCCCTGCCACATCCGACGAGCGTCAGGGCTGGTGCAGTAGGATTCAATCTTAATCCTGTATTGACGCTTTGCTTGTTTGATGGTTCGTCTGAGGGCAGAGTGGGATTTCTTATAAGCGTCCGGATTAGTTTCCCGCTCCTTGAAAGCGGCAGCTCTAGCCTTTAGCTCGATGCGGATGTTGCCTGTAATCCATGGCTTCTGGTTGGGATATGTACGTACGGTCACTGTGGGGACGACGTCATCAATGCACTTATTGATGAAGCCGATGACTGAGGTGATGTATTCCTCAATGCCATTGGATGAATCTCGGAACATATTCCAGTCTGTGCTAGCAAAACAGTCCTGTAGTGAGTCACTTACCTGTAGTGAGTCACTGGTACTTCCTGCTTTAGTTTTTGCTTGTAAGCAGGAATCAGTAGGATAGAATTGTGGTCAGATTTGCCAAATGGAGAGCGGGGGAGAGCTTTGTATGCATCTCTGTGTGTGTGGAATAAAGGTAGTCTAGGATTTTTCTTTCCCTGGTTGCACATGTGACATGCTTGTAAAAATTTGGTAAAACTGATTTGTATGCTTGCATTAAAGTCCCCGGCCACTAGGAGCGCTTCTTCTGGGTGAGCATTTTCTTCTTATGGCCTTATAGCCTTATGGCCTTATAGGATGCCTTCCATTCTTCTATCCCTCCATCCTTCGATCCCTCCATCCCTCTATCCCTCTATCCTTCCATCGTTCTATCACTTCATCCCTCTACCCTTCTATCCCTCTATCCCTCTATCCTTCCATCCTTCTATCTCTCTATCCTTCCTCTTCCTCCATCCCTCTATCCCTCCTCTTCCCCATCCCTCTCTCCCTCATCCCTCTATCCCTCTATCCTTCTATCCATATATCCCTCCATCCATCCATCCATCTCTCGATCCCTCTATCCCTCATCCTTCTATCCCTCTATCCCTCCTCTTCCTCATCCCTCTATCCCTCCTCTTCCTCCATCCCTCCTCCTCGTTCCTCTGTCCATCCATCTCTCGATATCTCTATCCCTCCATCCCTTCCCTACATCCCTCCATCCCTCTATCCCTCCATCCCTCTATCCCTCCTCTTCCTCCATCCCTCCATCCATCTATACCTCTATCCCTCCATCCCTCTATCCCTACTCTTCCTCATCCCTCTATCCCTCCTCTTTCTCTATCCCGCTATCCCTCTATCCCTATATCCCTCTATCCCTCCTCTTCCTCCCTCTCTCAATCTCTCTATCCCTATGTCCCTCATGAGAGGAGGAGAAAGGAGAGGAGGAGAAAGGAGAGGAGACGAGCTGAGAGAAGATGAGCTGAGAGAAGACGAGATGAGAGAAGATGAGATGAGAGAAGGCAAGATAAGAAAGGAGAGAAGACGAGATGAGAGGAGGAGAATGGAGAGAAGAAAGGAGAGAAGACGAGATGAGAGAAGATGAGCTGAGAGGAGGAGAAAGGAGAGGAGATGAGAGGAGATGAGAGAAGGCGAGATGAGAGAAGACAAGGTGAGAGGAGCGGAAAGGAGAGAAGACGATATGAGAGGAGGAGAAAGGAGAGGAAGAGAAAGGAGAGGAGACGAGATGAGAGGAGGAGAAAGGAGAGGAGGAGAAAGGAGAGGAGACAAGATGAGAGAAGAGGAGATGAGAGGAGGAGAAAGGAGAGGAGGAGAAAGGAGAGAAGACGAGATGAGAGAGAGTCAGAAAGGAGGGAAGACAAGATGAGAGAAGACATGATGAGAGAAGATGAGAGGAGAAAGGAGAGGAGGAGAAAGGAGAGAAGACGAGATGAAAGGAGAGGAAGAGAAAGGAGAGGAGACGAGATGAGAGGAGGAGAAAGGAGAGGAGGAGAAAGGAGAGGAGACAAGATGAGAGAAGAGGAGATGAGAGGAGGAGAAAGGAGAGGAGGAGAAAGGAGAGAAGACGAGATGAGAGAGAGTCAGAAAGGAGGGAAGACAAGATGAGAGAAGACATGATGAGAGAAGATGAGAGGAGAAAGGAGAGGAGGAGAAAGGAGAGAAGACGAGATGAGATAAGACGAGAGGAGACGAGAGGAGACGAGATGAGAAAGGAGAGAAAAGAGAGTGCCATGTATCAGAATGTAAAAGTGTTTGTGTGTGTGTGTGTGTGTGTGTGTGTGTGTGTGTGTGCACGTGTGTGTTTGTAGGTGTGTGTGCTGTTGTGTGTGTGTGGGCGCACACATGTGTGTTTGTTTGTGTGTGTATATTTATCTGTGCCCTCTCTCTAGGGACCATCACATTGTTCCTTTTTTCTGCGACAGACTCAAGGTGTTTTCCTCTCCTGTCTTCCCTCCCTCCCCCATCTCTCCTCCATCTCTTCTCCCTGTGTGAGAATGTAACCCTCCCAGGCCGCATCTGAGCTCGGGCCTCCGAGGGACCTACAGTCCCAAAGCCCCAATCCCCAGCAGCCCCTCAGGTTCCCCACTCTACCATAGGGAATAGCAAGGGCCCCCCAGGCCTTCAGACTATGGAGCAGCAGCCCAGCACAGGGGAGCCAGCCCAGAGGGGGAAACGTGTCTGGGAATACAACTAATGCTTCAGTGAGCATGGAGACAGCTCTTGATAGTGCCTTCTGTTGGTGTAGCTCTGCATGTGTCTGGGCATCATCTGAAGGATGGCATTTTGCATACACGTATACAGATGTAGGATCTTCATTTGAGCCAGTTTGCTACAACATTACATTTTTAATAATTCTGCAGCAACAGGAAATGTGCATTATTATGTGGATTATAATTAATGGACATTTGTGTACGTGTTGATATATTTTTCATAAGGGAAATCAGGTCTGAAATTCTAAATGGAAATGATAAACTTCAGAAGCCATTTTAAACCTCAAATACACAAAAAGTTTTACAAAGGAAAGTTCTCCTGCAACAGGGTGATCAAATGAAGATCCTCCATCTGTACCTTTGCCTATGTGAGTGGCCTGGTAGTGTAACCATAACTTAGGCTTGTTGTACTTGAATGAATAAGCAGCAGAAAATGTCCATCATTCTGAAAATTCCAATGGATTTAACTGGTTTGTGTTGATTTATAAACTGGGTGGTTCGAGCCCTGAATGCTGATTGTCTGAGAGCTGTGGTTTATCAGAATGTACACCCCGGGTATGACAAAACACTTCTTTCTACTGCTCTAATTACACTGGTAACCAGTCTATAATAGCAATAAGTCACCTTGAGGTTTGTGATATATGGCCAATATACCACGGCTAAGGGCTGTGTCCAGGCACTCCGCGTTGCGTTGTGCATAAGAACAGCCCTTAGTCGTGGTATATAGGCCATATACCACACCCCCTCGGGCCTTATTGCTTAAATATTGGACAACACAAATGCCACCATCTTGTTCCTAATTAAGGAGAAGTGGGACA
>NC_092090.1:17473139-17585639 GCF_045679555.1 Salvelinus alpinus
CCAGGAATGGAAGATGAGAGGACAGAAAGGGATGAGGGTGGAAGACGAGAGCAGAGAGGACAGAAAGGGATGAGGGTGGAAGACGAGAGCAGAGAGGACAGAAAGGGATGAGGGTGGAAGACGAGAGCAGAGAGGACAGAAAGGGATGAGGGTGGAAGACTAGAGCAGAGAGGACAGAAAGGGATGAGGGTGGAAGACGAGAGCAGAGAGGACAGAAAGGGATGAGGGTGGAAGACGAGAGCAGAGAGGACAGAAAGGGATGAGGGTGGAAGACTAGAGCAGAGAGGACAGAAAGGGATGAGGGTGGAAGACTAGAGCAGAAAGGGATGAGGGTGGAAGACGAGAGCAGAGAGGACAGAAAGGGATGAGGGTGGAAGACTAGAGCAGAGAGGACAGAAAGGGATGAGGGTGGAAGACTAGAGCAGAGAGGACAGAAAGGGATGAGGGTGGAAGACGAGAGCAGAGAGGACAGAAAGGGATGAGGGTGGAAGACGAGAGCAGAGAGGACAGAAAGGGATGAGGGTGGAAGACTAGAGCAGAGAGGACAGAAAGGGATGAGGGTGGAAGAAGAGAGCAGAGAGGACAGAAAGGGATGAGGGTGGAAGACGAGAGCAGAGAGGACAGAAAGGGATGAGGGTGGAAGACTAGAGCAGAGAGGACAGAAAGGGATGAAGAGTAATAAGTGGAGTGGTGATGAGAGGAAGCTGAAGATGAGACGGTGGACCCCAGAGGTGTGGGAGAGCAGGCTAATGTCTCATAGCGTGTCCTCAAAACGTCTTCAAGACAACGCCTTATTGGTCTACCCCGCACCAGAGTACCCCACCAGAGTATGTGAGCGGCGTTGAGCGTTCGGAAATCCAGCTCATGGAGCGGTGCTTGCATACCACTCTGGCGCTCCACGTCCTTTCCAACCTCTCCTCACTCACAGGAAACCAAACTGACGCTCCAAATTGGCTCCATTAAAGTCACAGTTTAACCAACACCCATCTGTTGTGACTACCTGGACATACCGTTTGGTTTTGAGGTATTGAAACCAAACCATATGATTTGAATGAAAAGTATTTTAATAAACAACAGGAAAAGGTGACTGTAAGAAGCTCATCATTTCAAATAGGCTACATGTCATATTAAACTGCATATAAACACTCTAAATAGGTCAGGAGCCAGACATGAAGTCTACGAAGGAACGAAAATGAATTATTTAGGCTATGTTATTTCTATTATTTTAAGGCGTTAGCCTACAAAAAAAATACATATTGAAGCATTTACAAGTGTGACACAATAGACTGGCAGGGACATTAAGCTCTCAACATTTAAACAACATTTTGTTGTATTAAATCATTATAGTCTATAAATGGCCCATATAGGCTGTGACTTACTTAAAATGAAATGGAAATTAAACAAAAAATATCTTATTTTGCTCAGTGCCTTTTGAATGAATTTTTAGAGCAGGCCAGCAGCTGAGAATAACCTCTCTGTGCTTGCAGAGCCACTGGGGATGCTACCTCTCTGTGCTTGCAGAGCCACTGGGGATGCTACCTCTCTGTGCTTGCAGAGCCACTGGGGATGCTACCTCTCTGTGCTTGCAGAGCCACTGGGGATGCTACCTCTCTGTGCTTGCAGAGCCACTGGGGATGCTACCTCTCTGTGCTTGCAGAGCCACTGGGGATGCTACCTCTCTGTGCTTGCAGAGCCACTGGGGATGCTACCTCTCTGTGCTTGCAGAGCCACTGGGGATGCTACCTCTCTGTGCTTGCAGAGCCACTGGGGATGCTACCTCTCTGTGCTTGCAGAGCCACTGGGGATGCTACCTCTCTGTGCTTGCAGAGCCACTGGGGATGCTACCTCTCTGTGCTTGCAGAGCCACTGGGGATGCTACCTCTCTGTGCTTGCAGAGCCACTGGGGATGCTACCTCTCTGTGCTTGCAGAGCCACTGGGGATGCTACCTCTCTGTGCTTGCAGAGCCACTGGGGATGCTACCTCTCTGTGCTTGCAGAGCCACTGGGGATGCTACCTCTCTGTGCTTGCAGAGCCACTGGGGATGCTACCTCTCTGTGCTTGCAGAGCCACTGGGGATGCTACCTCTCTGTGCTTGCAGAGCCACTGGGGATGCTACCTCTCTGTGCTTGCAGAGCCACTGGGGATGCTACCTCTCTGTGCTTGCAGAGCCACTGGGGATGCTACCTCTCTGTGCTTGCAGAGCCACTGGGGATGCTACCTCTCTGTGCTTGCAGAGCCACTGGGGATGCTACCTCTCTGTGCTTGCAGAGCCACTGGGGATGCTGAACACCCTTCGGGCCACTCTCGTCGGGCTGGGAAGGATGTGTAGTTGTTCGTTTTCTTTCTGTAGGTAGGCCTAAAGGATTTTAGGTCAAATAACCCTATCAAAACGGAAAGCTCCTTGAAAGAGGTAATATGCCAGGCCTATTGGACCAAAATCAATGATGGCCTATTGAATAGATAATAAAACGAATATGAACGAAACTTTAAAGAGATCTGATTTTGTGTGTATAAATACTTTGCTACAATGACACTTAGCTAGCTACCCACCTCCTTCCTTTCTGTTAGCATGTCCACGTAGGAAGTACACCATCATGCTTTTTGGATGTGTCTTTTCAGATTCCACAATGATTCTTTAGTTGTGGACACTACATCACCACACTCCCTCTCTTGCTCTTGGTCCTCATGTTTGTAAGTCACCTTGTTTTAGCACCTGTGTGTTTTATCAGTTTCTTAATGAAAATATTTAGTGAACTCCATGACAGTAGCTAAAGCAAGAGGCTATAGCAGCACACAAGTAGACTACAAATGCATGCTGGGCCTGGGCCTGCCTTGAGGAAGTGAGCTCTAATGGCCGACGCTCCAGCCTTTGGGGAAACTCCTTCCACACTCCAGTCAAATTGGGCACGCTCTGCTCCTTGCTCTGCTCCGCTCACATGCTCTGCCCCCCACCCCTCTACCCCCGCCCCCCTGTATAAGGCTGTGGGTGCCGAGGGAGGAGTGTTAATGGACATATGTGAAGGGCGGAGCTGAGGGATGGGGGAGGAGAAGAGGGGGTGAGGGATGGGGAAGGAGAAGAGGGGGGTGAGGTGGAAACAGAGAAGAGCTGTTAAGTGATTTTGAGGTCAGGTCTAATTAAAATGAGGGCTCCTCAGAGGCTCTAAACAGAGACAGGGAGGGAGACTTAGTGAATGTTTGAGTTTGTTTGTATTCCATGTCTGAGTACCTATCTGTGTGTTTCTATGCATGTGTGTTAGGTTATGCATGGTGGTAGTAGTAAAGCTCCCATTGAGGAGAGCTGAGCCTGATAGACTGTACTGTAGAACTGGGTCATTCAATATTGACTCCAATAGAGTACACACTGTATGACATTTACAGTACAATGTAGTCCAGCCAAGACACAGGAAGTAAATAAAACACCAGCGAGGTTTCCATCCAATTGATTACACATTTTCATGCAGATATTCTAAAAATCTGCATAAAAATAATATGGGCATTTTCCCACCAGAGATGTTTCCATCAAATTGACTTCTTGCGGATAAAAGGCTGTGCAGGATGACGTAGTGCACATAAAATGTACTTTATCGCCTTTTTCATCTACCGAATTCAAATCTAAAGTTCAATGCATTTCCATCCATTTTGAACTCTACGGATAGTTTTGCCACAACCTGTTGCGTTAAATAGCCAATGTACCCACTCTGGTCTTGGCACAAGCGCTCTAGCCAGCAGATACAGTTTGGGTAGGCTAGGCTACGTGATGAGATTATTCTGGATAATAGCGAGAATATTTTTATTTGTCAAACGTCAGTCAAGCATTGATCATCATGTCACCAGAATAAGACTCTTGATATGTATTGAAAAGGAGTATCAAGATCATCGTGCTCTTTCACCAGCCTGTGAGTTTCATCTGTAGCCTAATAAACTGCATGGGTTCCCCAGTCGTAATGTGAGGACCACACACCATATAATCGTGTGACTCCAAGTTTACTTCGATATGATGGTTATTGTATCAATATTTGCTCATAAAGGCGTTTCCACCGCCATTCCACGCATAATTAATTTCACAGACACAAAAAGATCCCACCATGTCGAACAAAGAAATTATCTGTCTGCATTTATAAAATTGTACCGAAACTTCCTGTTTCCATCACAGCTGTCGTGATTTGATTTTATATACGTGATGATTTTACATAAAAACTGTGGATGGACACGTGGTTAGTGATCAAAATCGCAGTAGCCAGACTATCTAAAACTACAATACCCTACATGAAAACTACAAGGACTCGTCACAGGTCCAACACATCTGCCAAAGGAACTATAGCCTGTCTTGGGAGTCACAATCGGATCGGAACGGACTCCTTGAAAAATAGTCCACATAAATAATTCATACTCTTCCTCTACCTCGAAGCACACAGGCCCTGTCGTGTTTTGGGCGAGGTGAGTCCGTGGCACGCGATCGGACCCCTCAGCTGAATACTTACCAATTGGATGTATGTTGTGAATATTCCCCCATCTGCTTTTATTATGCAGTAGGTTTTTATGTACAGTATTCTGATATACAGTGCATTCAAAATGTATTCAGACCCCTTCCCCTTTTCCACATTTTGTTACGTTACAGCCTTATTCTAAAATGGATTAAATAACAAAATATTTCAATATCAATCTCCACACAATACCCCATAATGACAAAGCAAAAACAGTTTTTTAGACATTTTTGCAAATGTATTAACAATAAAAAACAGATACCTTATTTACAAAAGCATTCAGACTCTTTACTATGATACTTGAAATTGAGCTCAGGTGCATCCTGTTTCCATTGATCATCCTTGAGATGTTTCTACAACTTGATTGGAGTCCACCTGTGGTAAATTCAATTCATTGGACATGATTTGGAAAGAAACACACCTGTCTATATATGGTATCACAGTTGACAGTGTATGTCAGAGCAAAAACCAAGCCATGAGGTCAAAGGAATTGTCCGTAGAGCTCCGAGACAGGGTTGTGTCGAGGCACAGATCTGGGAAAGGGTAACAAAATATTTATGCAGCATTAAAGGTCCCCAAGAACACAGTTGCCTCCATCATTCTTAAACGGAAGAAGTTTGGAACCACCAAGACTCTTCCTAGAGCTGGCCACCCGGCCAAACTGAGCAATCGAGGGAGAAGGATCTTGGTCAGGGAGGTGACCAAGAACCCAATGGTCACTCTGACAGAGCTCCAGAGTTCCTCTGTGGAGATGGGAGAACCTTCCAGAAGGACAACCATCTCTGCAGTACTCCACCAATCAGACCTTTATGGTAGAGTGGCCAGACGGAAGCCACTCCTCAATAAAAGGCAGGACAGCCCGCTTGGAGTTTGCCAAAAGGCACCTAAAGGACTCTGACCATGAGAAACAAGATTCTCTGGTCTGATGAAACCAAGATGGAACTCTTTGGCCTGAATGCCAAGCGTCACTTCTGGAGGAAACCTGGCACCATCCCTACAGTGAAGCATGGTGGTGGCAGCATCATGCTGTGGGGATGTTTTTCAGGGGCGGGGACTGGGAGATTAGTCAGGACCTGTTTTTGCTTTGTCATTATGGGGTATTGTGTGTCGATTTATGAAATTGTTTTAATAAAATGTTCAGATAAAGTTGTAACATAACAAAATGTGTAGAAAGTGGTCTGAATACTTTCTGAATGCAGTGTGTATGTGTGTAATATCTGTCTGTCCATGTCTGTGTATATGAGGTTTTTATGTACAGTATTCTGCCATTGTGTTTGCATGAGAGAGACTGTGCCTTACAGGGTTTAGGTAAGACTGTGTAAGAGTGTCTACATGTAACACTTCCTGAGTAGCATGTAATGTGTATGCTGACTAGGACAGTGAAGTGAAATGGCCATCAGCTCTAAGTCCTCTGCTAAGTGGGTGAGTCTTTGGAATCCCAACATTCCAGGAAGTCAGTATGGCTAGAGGGCTCTAATTGACCAAAAACACATTAGATGTACATGATGGATATTTGGATTATGGATAGACTGATGGGGAGGGTTGTTGATCCTGTCAGGGAACATTTTCAAGTTTAGAGGTGACATTGAGAGCGATGACATTGGGTAGAACACAACTCTTTTATCTACAGTACCAGTCAAAAGTTTGGACACACCTACTCATTCAAGGGTTTTTATTTATTTTTTACTATTTTCTACATTGTAGAATAACAGTGAAGACATCAAAACTATGAAATAACACATATGGAATCATGTAGTAACCAAAAATGTGTCAAACAAATCAAAATATGTTAGATTTTAGATTTTTCAAAGTAGCCACCCTTTACCTTGATGACAGCTGGTTGAGCATTTCAAGAGTGTGCAAAGCTGTCATCAAGGCGAAGGGTGGCTACTTTGAAGAATCTCAAATATAAAATATATTTAGATTTGTTTAACACTTTTAGTGGTTACTACATGATTCCGTATGTGTTATTTCATAGTTTTGATGTCTTCACTATTATTCTACAATGTAGAAAATAGTAAAAATAAATTAAAAAGACTTGAATGAATAGTTGTCCAAACTTTTGACTGGTACTGTATGTCACTTACCGTCTTTTACATTTACATTTAAGTCATTTAGCAGACGCTCTTATCCAGAGCGACGTCTTCCCCCGACAAGGGAGCAGCAGTATTAGTGTTTGTTGTAGTCTAGACCAGTCAAACTCCAGAAAGAGGATGAGACAGGAATGTTGCCAGACATGCTACCCTACATCCAGCCTCCAACACAAAACAAACTTCTCACGAGCAGCAGATATGAAAACAAGATGGTGGGATAATAACCTAGTAAGACGTATGTGCTGCCCTCCTGCCAGACTGTGTAAGGCTGTGGTCTGCCTGAGCTGGCCCTGGAAGTGAAGCTGTTGCAGCGGTGAGCAGTGAACCCTTAACAGGGCACGTCTAGTGCTCACCATCCATTACATTACACTGGGCTAGCCCGGCCAAACTCGATTCAGACCAGATTAAACGATCATAGCGATCTTCAACTCGGATTAGGATGAGAGTACAAGTACAACAACCAGGGAGGGGTGGTTGGTTGATTGGGGGGGTTGTGTGTGTGGTGTAGTGATGCTGGGAGACAGGGGATGAGGCTATCTCATAAACACACCTAAATTATCATAATGGTAGTGACTAGTAGCTACTGTAGAACCCTGCTGGTGCTTTTACATTGTGTCTTTGGGAAATGGAAAGGTTTATTACTATTTTCTAAGGCTTAAAGAAAAAATGAAACACTTTTCTATTTTTCAAATAGGCCCTTTCTTCTCTCCTCTGCAACTCTTCCCTGGGTCATTAGTGTACAAGAGAAAGTAGTGCACTATGTTTTCTGTCAATATACCTGTTAAAATAACGGTTCATATATTTCCCCCCCACCAAGTTCTGTTTATTTTCCATAATTATGTTCTCTGTTTTAGATTTGTTTGGTTTTTCACTTTCAAAATTACAATTGTTCATAGAGAAACAACTAAATGTGATGTTCTGAGTCCATGTGAATGTTTACATCACATCTGAAGACCTTTATTATTTTTTAGGTCTGGAAGAAAACTAACATTTTTATGGTGTAATACCCCTTTAATCGCACCTCTGGCCCTTTTAATTGCGCATCTATAGAGTGAGGAATGTGAGTCTAATGTGATGGTTCTGTACTGCTGCTGCTCATTTCATGGCAAAGTTTACTTCCTCATGATCTACTTCTGACAGGTAAGCCTACTTTGCAGTTAACATTTAATTGAGACGGTTTTGGGGGAAGTATTTCTGTCAACCCACAAGATGGTTGTCACATCGACAGGCTACACACGGAGTAATGGACAAGCACGCGCACCACCCAGACAGACGGGCTGGAAATTGATACCAGTTGGCAAATATTGTTAGGTTTGGCTTTTTAAGCCAATAGTGGCTAACCAGGGGTGGGATAATGTCATTGTTGCGTTGATTAGATAGTAGCTGGGAGCTTTTATTTATAACAATTTGCAGTGGAACATGTGAAAATTGCATGTACTTTGAGAATTGTTTGGTGAGCTACTCATATGTGGGCTGCGTGGTAGCTGGCGAACGACCTGTTGGAGTCCCCTGGTCTGTGGTCTGCTGGGTAACGTGGGCTGTTACGTCTGCTGGGTAACGTGGGCTGTTACGTCTGCTGGGTAACGTGGGCTGTTACGTCTGCTGGGTAACGTGGGCTGTTACGTCTGCTGGGTAACGTGGGCTGTTACGTCTGCTGGGTAACTGGACTTCCAATGCAGAATATGAACAAACCAATGAATCCATCTATTACAACTGGAGTAAGTTACGTTGTCTGTGTTTTTAACTTGTGCCTAATTAACACGTTAGCGGAGAGAATGGAACTTGCCAAAAGTGACCCCCCTGTGCCCGCCCCCTAATAGTTTTCCCTCCTAAGAGGAAAGGAGAAATTGTCATCATGGGCACAAACGGCCGAAGTCGGAGTGGTTCAAAGGTGGAATGTTGATCTGGAGCAGGAGAGTCAAAGCCCAGGAACGCTCTCCACTTCTGCCCTAAAAATAACTTTCCCACACTCTCACTGCTGTGTCCTGGGGGGGTCAGGTGTGTGTGTGTGTGTGTGTGTGTGTGTGTGTGTGTGTGTGTGTGTGTGTGTGTGTGTGTGTGTGTGTGTGTGTGTGTGTGTGTGTGTGTGTGTGTGTGTGTGTGTGTGTGTGTGTGTGTGTGTGTGTGTGTGTGTGTGTGTGTGTGTGTGTGAATACAGAGGTTTCTGTTTAGTTTGGTCGTATTCAGCCGGCCGGAAAACATGTGGCTAAAATAACGTCTAGTTTGGAACCTTCATAACAGAGCTTTGAGTCTGCTTTGTCTTTAGCTGACTGAAGGATTGGAGGACAGTGTGACCCGTCTCCTCAGCCAAAGGATAGCTGGACTTGGATAGGCTAATTCTGGGCAGACACTCCACTACTTTTAAAATCCTAACATCGCTGAGCCTCTCACATTAAACAACCGTCTTTCCTGTAGTTGTTTTGTCTTGCCAACGTAGTGGTGGGCACACTAAACCATGTGGCACACTAAACCGTGTGGCACACTAAACCGTGTGACACACTAAACCGTGTGACACACTAAACCGTGTGGCACACTAAACCGTGTGGCACACTAAACCGTGTGGCACACTAAACCGTGTGGCACACTAAACCGTGTGGCACACTAAACCGTGTGGCACACTAAACCGTGTGGCACACTAAACCGTGTGACACACTAAACCATGTGACACACTAAACCATGTGACACACTAAACCGTGTGGCATGGATGTGTCACACACTACAAGATTCTTGACCACGAGCTGTGGCTCAAAGCAGCCTCATAAACGCTTTCAGTGAGACATTCACGCTTGCCATAAAGAGTTGAAATATTTAGCCAATACATTTTGAATTGAATAACATTGCGTGTAAAGAGCTTGTCAGAGCTGTAGCGATTTGACACTATGGCAAGTACAAACGCATTCTAGTAGTAGTCATCGCTCCTGCTCGAGAGTACACATTCTGGGTGATGCGATACTCGCTGGCTTCTTCTCTGGCAAGCTCTCATTGGCTATTGCTGATCACCGTTCTCAAAACTTGTCGTGACACATCTCACACTACAAGAGCATTGCGGATTTTGTTGCGACAAAATCAATCGTTTGAAAATATTGGGATGTCTGGGAGTGCTTAAAGACGGGATTGGTAGCCCTCAGAGTGTGTCTCTGTCCCGCTCACATTTAAATGAGCATCGGTGACTGCCGCGTACCCCGTGTAGGCAACGACATAGGGAGTTTGTCTCTAATATCAAAAACATGTCTGGGACCGCTAAATCAAGGCCCAAATCGTGTTGTGAACACCAGGTTTAACTCGCACACAAAAATAATAAATACTAGAGTAGAACTTTACCTCAGGAAATGTTGATAGCTACTGTAAACATAGTTATTATTATACTTCAATATAAACATGTATAGTTTCAATGAGACAGATTGCATTCCATCCTGTATTGTATTGCATCATCAATAGCTCAGTACTATCGCTATCCAATGAGGCCCAGTCAATACCACAATGTGCTGGCCTCATTGGCTAAAGAAACCCAGCTGGTCCATTGTTTCATTGTCTTCCAGAAAGAGAAGTGAAAGAGACCACAGAGACATTGCTGTCTGCTTAATCATGACAGTCTCTTAACCCCTACCAGGCTCAATACGCTCGGCTGTAGGAAGGTCTATTTAGAAAGAACGTCTCTTCACATCTTAAAGATGAGTTGGCGGTATAAAACAGTGCTCATTGAGTGTGATTGAACAGGCAGACTGACTGTTGACCAGAACGTGTTAGTGGCTGTGAATTTTATGGCACTCTGTCTCCCCGTCTCTCCGAGGTCACAGGTGGCCATTGAAAGGGCCAGAGCAGATGACGGGGGACAGTTAGGACACCACTAGATGAGCCCTGAATGGACTTTAATTACAGACACTATATTATTCAGATAGAATGGGACAGCCCCCCAAACTTCAAAAGGAAAGGTTTTTTGGGGGGGGGGGGCGGGGGGTTGCGGAGTGGTGCAGTGATCTCCCATGTGTGTCCCTTAGACAAACTCTCCTTTTGTCCCACATGCGAGTGAGTGATGATGAGTGACAGGATGTTAGTCCTGGGACGAGAGGAGGACAGTGTGCTGGAGTAGAGGACTGGAGCTTCACACACATGAACATCACAACCAGTTCAGTAGAGGACTGGAGCTTCACACACATGAACATCACAACCAGTTCAGTAGAGGACTGGAGCTTCACACACATGAACATCACAACCAGTTCAGTAGAGGAGTGGAGCTTCACACATGAACATCACAACCAGTTCAGTAGAGGACTGGAGCGTCACACACATGAACATCACAACCAGTTCAGTAGAGGACTGGAGCGTCACACACATGAACATCACAACCAGTTCAGTAGAGGACTGGAGCTTCACACACATGAACATCACAACCAGTTCAGTAGAGGAGTGGAGCTTCACACACATGAACCTCACAACCAGTTCAGTAGAGGACTGGAGCTTCACACACATGAACATCACAACCAGTTCAGTAGAGGAGTGGAGCTTCACACACATGAACATCACAACCAGTTCAGTAGAGGAGTGTGTATTTCCTGGCATAGTTTTCTGATTCCTTTATAGAATCATTCATAATGATGATGTCATTTAGGAATCGGGGAAAGGACAATCTGTAGTATATCTAGGCTGTGTGACGACATAGAGTATTATTATTGTCAGACTAGAGTATTATTATGATGCGTGAAATCCAGAACCTGTTTTGTGACTACATTCCACTCCTTGTACTCTGTGAGGAATGATAGCTAAACAGACTGGTACCCAAGCTGTTACGAGGCCGTGGCTCTGAAAGGACTGTTTTCAACTTGTCAGGTGGAACATGCAGTTGTTCCTCCTTTTTTTTTTTTTTATGTTATTTCACCTTTATTTAACCAGGTAGGCTAGTTGAGAACAAGTTCTCATTTGCAACTGCGACCTGGCCAAGATAAAGCAAAGCAGTGTGAACAGACAACAACACAGAGTTACACATGGAGTAAACAATAAACAAGTCAATAACATGGTAGAAAAATATACAATGTGTGCAAAAGGCATGAGGAGGTAGGCAATAAATCGAATAATTACAATTTAGCAGATTAACACTGGAGTGATAAATCATCAGATGATCATGTGCAAGTAGAGATACTGGTGTGCAAAAGAGCAGAAAAGTAAATAAATAAAAGTAGTATGGGGGGTGAGGTAGGTAAATTGGGTGGGCTATATACCGATGGACTATGTACAGCTGCAGCGATTGGTTAGCTGCTCGGATAGCAGATGTTTAAAGTTGTTGAGGGAGATAAAAGTCTCCAACTTCAGAGATTTTTGCAATTCGTTCCAGTCGCAGGCAGCAGAGAACTGGAAGGAAAGGCGTCCTCCTCTGTTGTATTGTGTGAGTGGAGGTGGATGGCCGACACATGAGTCAATGAGTTTGATACCGGGACATCTCCTCCTCGTATCCTAACATGGTTTATCATCCACTGTTCCACTGTTCTATCCACTGGACTACAGACATGAGTTTGTCTGTAGTCCTACAATATACAGCTGGATTATAAACTGGGTGGATCGAGCCCTAAATACTGATTGGCTGACAGCCGTGGTATATCAGACTGCATAGCACGGGTATGAAAAAACATTTATTTTTACTGCTCTAATTACGTTGGTAACCAGTTTATAATATCAATAAGGCACCTCTGGGGTTTGTGGTATATGGCCAATATACCACTGCTAAGGGCTGTATCCAGGCGATGCGTTGTGCATATGATCAGTCTTTTGCTGTTGTATATTGGCCATATACCACACCCCCTTAGGGCTTATTGCTTAAATCTACAGGTGGAATATATAGATGGAATATACAGATGTAAACACATTCATGAGGAAGGTGAATTATTAAATATGGAAGACATGCCTGTCTTTTCTATGAATCATGGACTGAGTGTTAACTGTTCCCTCTTTCCATTTAGTGGTGACCCTGGAATCCCCGTCAGCGGGTTAGGGTGGCTGTGTAGGAGGGTTGAACTGTATCTGGGTCTTTAGTACTCTGTGTGCATGTGTGGTAGTGTACCACTGAGCTGAATAATAATCAGTGTAGGTTATGTTAGACCTCCAATACAACAGTAATGCATTATCTAAGCCTCCTCTAACCCTCCCCACATTAAACTTTAATCATCACAGCACTCTGTGTGTGGCTCTCGCCTACTGTTGGCAACACCTCTCCTAAACTATCCTCCCCTCCTGTTCATTTCTACATCTTCAACATTCTGCTTCTCAGCCCTGCCACACACACACACACACTCCTCCACACCAACACTCTCACTTCCCTCACACACAACCCTTTGATACTACTAACAATTGCTGAGGAGGGAGTGTTTGTGTGTTAGCGTGCGAGCCAGTCCCTGGAGGCGTGAGGGTTCTGAGGCCTGGGGATGGGCTCTGGATGGCGGTTAGCGAGGATCCAGCTTTTCCTCCCTCCCTCCCTCTCTCTCGGAGCGGCTGCGGTGATGCTAATGGTGGGTGACAGCTCACCTCTCCCTGCCATGCCTACAGTCCTCAGAGCGGACAGACCGCCCACACAGGCCCCAAGCCCCGGAAGGGGACCAACTTGGTACTACCAAGGTTACTTCATATCTTAGTCACAGGATGTTTTTTAGATTTGTAATTGTTTTGGGGTGGGGGGGGTTTCTTGAGACCTTTAGTCAGGAGTGTGTGTAGCCCTCTCATCCACTTTGTACCCTGGTTCTGTATTAGTTGTTTTGCTTCGTCGTCCTCTGTTTCCTGTTTCCTGACTATGGTGTGAAAACATCCCAGAGTGTCACATCTATTAAAGTCTTCATGTTTGGAGAGGACGGCCATCTGACGTTGGGCGGGGACGGCCATCTGACGTTGGGCGGGGACGGCCATCTGACGTTGGGCGGGGACGGCCATCTGGCGTTCGGCGGGGACGGCCATCTGGCGTTCGGCGGGGGCGGCCATCTGGCGTTGGGCGGGGACGGCCATCTGGCGTTGGGCGGGGACGGCCATCTGGCGTTGGGCGGGGACGGCCATCTGACGTTGGGCGGGGACGGCCATCTGGCGTTGGGCGGGGACGGCCATCTGGCGTTGGGCGGGGACGGCCATCTGGCGTTGGGCGGGGACGGCCATCTGGCGTTGGGCGGGGACGGCCATCTGGCGTTGGGCGGGGACGGCCATCTGGCGTTGGGCGGGGACGGCCATCTGACAGCCTGATGTTGGGAGAGACCCTGTACATTAGTGTGCGTGTGCATACATGAGTCTGTGCATACTAACGGTATGACCAAAGGTATTAGTCTCTGAAATGTAGCATATTTAAAGCTGCAATAGGTAACAATAGGCGATCCGTCATTCTCATTGAAAGCAAGTCAAGAACCCATAAATATGTTCTAAGGGCGCTAGTTCTTTGCTTCCCGTTCTTAAGTTTAGTTTTTGTGTCTTTTACTTTCGGTTTTGTACACCAACTTCAAACCAACTTCAAACAGCTGAAAATACAATATTATTTCACAGCGGTTTAGATGGTATAATGATTCTCTACTCTATACTTGCTTGTTTTTTCACATAAACAAAAATTAGGCAAACTATTAGAATTTTAGCAATCAGGAAATGGAGTGATTTCTGCATAGTGCAGCTTTAAACCATATACAGAAGAAAATACTTGCTTGGGCCAAGAAAGACGAGCAATGGACGTTAGACCGGTGGAAATCTGTCCTTTGGTCTGATGAGTCCAAATTTGAGATTTTTGGTTCCAACCTCTGTGTCTTTGTGAGATGCAGAGTAGGTGAACAGATGATCTCTGCATGTGTGGTTCCCACCGTGAAGCATGGAGGAGGAGGTGTGATGGTGCTTTGCTGGTGACACGGTCATTGATTTATTTAGAATTCAAGGCATAATTACTTTATGTATAATTACTTTAAGACATGAAGGTCATATGTGTATTGCCAAAGCACAAGTGTAATGCAACAAAAGTAAGTGTTAAAGTTAGATCAGATTGACTCTTAGTTGTGAACCGAGATCTTTCGTGTCGGATTGTATTCAAGGATTTTAACTCGCAGCGTCAGAAATCAGACTTCTCTCAGAGTCTCTGTCTTTGAGATCTGTGAGTCTTTGACTTTGTCTTTCTCTTTTAGAGATCTCAGAGCCCAGCGTCCTTGTCCTCCACCGTGGCATGCAAAGCTCTGAGGACATTGGAAGTTAAACAGCTTCCCTTGACACTCGGCTCTAAAACCTTTTTAAAACCACTGTCATATTCATCCCTTGTCCTCTCAGCCGTTGTCGTCACCAGAAATATCACACAGAGAGTGAGTAGATCTGTAATGTACAGAGTTATGTTTAAATCAGTGAAGTGAGTTTCCTGTACCCCTCTGAAGACATGTCAGAGAGAGTGTGTGAGTGTGTGTTCATGCATGTACAGCTGAAGTCGGAAGTTTACATACACTTATGTTGGAGTCATTAAAACTCGTTTTTCAACCACTCTATAAATTTCTTGTTAACAAACTATAGTTTGGGCAAGTCGGTTAGGACATCTACTTTGTGCATGACACAAGTCATTTTTCCAGCAATTGTTTACAGATATATTATTTCACTTATAATTCACTTTATCACAATTCCAGTGGGTCAGAAGTTTACATATACACTAAGTTGACAGTGCCTTTAAACAGCTTGGAAAATTCCAGAAAATGATGTCATGGCTTTAGAAGCTTCTGATTGATTCAAATTATGTCAATTAGCCTATTGAAGCTTCTGATTGACTCAAATGATGTCAATTACTCTATTGGAGGTGTACCTGTGGATGTATTTCAAGGTCTACCTTCAAACTCAGTGCATCTTTGCTTGACATCATGGGAAAATCTAAAGAAATCAGCCAAGATATTTTAGTCCTCCACAAGTCTGGTTCATCCTTGGGAGCAATTTCCAAACACTTGAAGGTACCATGTTCATCTGTACAAACAATAGTACGCAAGTATAAACACCATGGGACCACGCAGCCGTCATACCGCTCAGGAAGGAGTTCTGTCTCCCAAGAGATGAATGTACTTTGGTGCGGAAAGTGCACATCATTCCCAGAACAACAGCAAAGGACCTTGTGAAGATGCTGGAGGAAACAGGTACAAAAGTATCTATATCCACAGTAATATGAATCCTATATCTACATAACCTGAAAGGCCGCTCAGCAAGGAAGAAGCCACTGCTCCAAAACCGCCATAAAAAGCCAGACTACGGTTTGCAACTGCAAATGGGGACAAAGATTGTACATTTTGGAAAAATGTCCTCTGGTCTGATAAAACAAAAATTAGAACTGTTTGGCCATAATGACCATCGTTATGTTTGGAGGAAAAAGAGGGAGGCTTGCAAGCCGATGAACACCATCCAACCCGTGAAGCACGGGGGTGGCAGCATCATGTTGTGGGGGTGCTTTGCTGCAGGAGGGACTGGTGCACTTCACAAAATAGATGGCATCATGAGGTAGGAAAATTATGTGGATATATTGAAGCAACATCTCAAGACAACAGTCAGGAAGTTAAAGCTTGGTCGCAAATGGGTCTTCCAAATGGACAATGACCCCAAGCATACTTCCAAAGTTGTGGCAAAATGGCTTAAGGACAACAAAGTCAACGTATTGGAGTGGCCATCACAAAGCCCTGACCTCAATCCTATAGAAAATGTGTGGGCAGAACTGAAAAAGCATGTGCGAGCAAGGAGGCCTACAAACCTGACTCAGTTACACCAGCTCTGTCGGGAGGAATGGGCCAAAATTCACCCAACTTATTGTGGGAAGCTTGTGGAAGGCTACCCAAAACGTTTGACCCAAGTTAAACAATTTAAAGGCAATGCTACCAAATACTAAATTAGTGTATGTAAACTTCTGACCCACTGGGAATGTGATGAAAGAAATAAAAGCTGAAATAAATTATTCTCTCTATTATTATTCTGACATTTCACATTCTTAAAATAAAGTGGTGATCCTAACTGACCTAAGACAGGGAATTTCTACTAAGATTAAAAGTCAGGAATTGTGGAAAAACTGAGTTTAAATGTATCCTGCTAAGGTGTATGTAAACTTCCGACTTCAACTGTATTTGCTTCTCTCTGTGTGGCTCAGAACTTTGTCTGGTGAGATTGTGTTATAAGTGTGTGAGAGTGGAAGGGGGCCTTGCATGCTTAGGCGAGCGAGGAGTGGAGCACTAAAGCATGTGTAGCAGTGAATAGTAGAGCAGGCTGAGTTTCAGCAAGTTTCCTGTGTGTACAGGAGGGCTCTCTGCATTTCAATTCAATTCAATTCAAGGGGCTTTATTGGCATGGGAAACATGTGTTAACATTGCCAAAGCAAGTGAGGTAGATAATACACAAAAGTGAAATAAACAATACAAATTAACAGTAAACATTACACATACAGAAGTTTCAAAACAAGAAAGACATTACAAATGTCATATTATATATATACATTTCTCTCTCTTCTCCCCCTTTCTCATTCTTCTCGCTCCATCTATCATCATAGTGAGCTTTTTTAAGTTGGCCTTTTGTCTTTCCGTAAGAAATTATAGTAACAGTTTGTAACAAAATGTCTGTTCTCATTTGTTGTGACTGTAGTGTCAGGTTCAACTGATTTGCTAAACCATAATCATTCACATCCTACCTGACAAACATCAGTGGGTGTGTGCTTGGATGGTTAGTGGAGACGAGTGCTGCTGATGTCACTGCTATGGGCATCAGAGAGGAGGGTGTGTCTAGCAGGTGCCAAAGGGGGTGTGTGCCTGGCACTCTGTCCAAACCCCTGCAGGGTATCCAGGGATCGCTCTGCTCTGGCCTCTCCTTCCTGCCCCACCCCTCACATCACCCCATGAGGGGGGCGTGGTTGGGGAAAAAACCTCCTCCTCACTCGCCCAACATCACCTCTCCTCTGTGTTTCCCCCTTCTCACTCCTCCCCTCTCTTTCCCCTTTTCTCACTCCTCCCCTCTCTTTCCCCCTTTCTCACTCCTCCCCTACTCACACACCCTCCACTGCAATAGCTTTGTCCCTGTCTTCTCTCTACAGTATGAGAACAGAAGTTTGAGTTGTGCATGTGTCCAAGGTTAGCTTTTAGTCCTGTAAATATAGTAGCTATAGTACCTTCTCCTCTCCTCTTCTCCTCAGTAGATACACCCTCACCTCTAGTACCTTCTCCTCTCCTCTTCTCAGTAGATACACCCTCACCTCTAGTACCTTCTCCTCCTCTCCTCAGTAGATACACCCTCACCTCTAGTACCTTCTCCTCTCCTCTTCTCCTCAGTAGATACACCCTCACCTCTAGTACCTTCTCCTCTCCTCTTCTCAGTAGATACACCCTCACCTCTAGTACCTTCTCCTCCTCTCCTCAGTAGATACACCCTCACCTCTAGTACCTTCTCCTCTTCTTCTCAGTAGATACACCCTCACCTCTAGTACCTTCTCCTCTTCTCCTCAGTAGATACACCCTCACCTCTAGTACCTTCTCCTCTCCTCCTCAGTAGATACACCCTCACCTCTAGTACCTTCTCCTCTTCTCCTCAGTAGATACACCCTCACCTCTAGTACATCCTCTCCCCCTCAGTAGATACACCCTCACCTCTAGTACCTTCTCCTCTCCTCTTTTCCTCAGTAGATACACCCTCACCTCTAGTACCTTCTCCTCTCCTCTTCTCCTCAGTAGATACACCCTCACCTCTAGTACCTTCTCTTCTTCTCCTCAGTAGATACACCCTCACCTCTAGTACCTTCTCCTCTTCTCCTCAGTAGATACACCCTCACCTCTAGTACATCCTCTACCCCTCAGTAGATACACCCTCACCTCTAGTACATCCTCTCCCCCTCAGTAGATACACCCTCACCTCTAGTACCTTCTCCTCTTCTCTTTTCCTCAGTAGATACACCCTCACCTCTAGTACCTTCTCTTCTCCTCAGTAGATACACTCTCACCTCTAGTACCTTCTCCTCTTCTCCTCAGTAGATACACCCTCACCTCTAGTACCTTCTCCTCTCCTCTTCTCCTCGGTAGATACACCCTCACCTCTAGTACCTTCTCTCCTCTTCTCCTCAGTAGATACACCCTCACCTCTAGTACCTTCTCCTCTTCTCCTCAGTAGATACACCCTCACCTCTAGTACCTTCTCCTCTCCTCTTCTCCTCAGTAGATACACCCTCACCTCTAGTACCTTCTCCTCTCCTCTTCTCCTCAGTAGATACACCCTCACCTCTAGTACCTTCTACTCTCATCTTCTCCTCAGTAGATACACCCTCTCCTCTAGTACCTTCTCCTCTCCTCTTCTCCTCAGTAGATACACCCTCACCTCTAGTACCTTCTCCTCAGTAGATACACCCTCTCCTCTAGTACCTTCTCCTCTCCTCCTCAGTAGATACACCCTCACCTCTAGTACCTTCTCCTCTCCTCCTCAGTAGATATACTCTCACCTCTAGTACCTTCTCCTCTCCTCTTCTCCTCAGTAGATACACCCTCACCTCTAGTACCTTCTCCTCTCCTCTCCTCCTCAGTAGATACACCCTCTCCTCTAGTACCTTCTACTCTCCTCTTCTCCTCAGTAGATATACTCTCACCTCTAGTACCTTCTCCTATCCTCTCCTCCTCAGTAGATACACCCTCACCTCTAGTACCTTCTCCTCTCCTCTTCTCCTCAGTAGATACACCCTCTCCTCTAGTACCTTCTCCTCAGTAGATACACCCTCTCCTCTAGTACCTTCTCTTCCCCTCAGTAGATACACCCTCACCATTTCTGCCTTTTAATGTCAGATGACACATCTCGGAGAGGAGTCATTATGATGTAATAATACGATGTGTCTTAATCACCGGCAGTATAAACTGGATTATCAAGTGGGTGGTTCGAGCCCTGAATGCTGATTGGCTGACAGCCGTGGTATATCGGTATACCACAGGTATGACAAAACATGTATTTTTACTGCTCTAATTACGTTGGTAACCAGTTTATAATAGCAATAAGGCACCTTGGAGGTTTGTGGTATGTAGTCTTAGCCGTGGTATATTGGCCATATAACACACCCCCCAGTGCCTTATTGCTTAAATAATAGTCTGCTCCTATAGATAAAATGTGAACGTTTCCTCTCTGAAGGGTAAAGAGCTTATTTGGCTATGAGGAAGGTGATGAAGAATCCATGCCTCATTCAACCTCATGTCATAGTTCACACTGATACGTGGAAGAGGAGAGGTGAAGACGAAGGGAGAGTGTGAAAATGAGTAACGTAGACTCATCTGTTGCGTCTAGGCATTAAACAGTCTGTTTCCCCCCGGACTGCATCATCAGCACTCAGATTGTTATCCCAGGAAGTGATGTCATAATTAGTGCCAGGAGTTTTTCCTGAGTTTACCTTAGGTGGGCCTTGACAATGCTTTATGAGGAATATGGTGTGAGAGGTGCAGAGGAAGTTGGAGTAAGGAGATGTGTTTTAGGACTGATGAGAGTCTACAGGAAGCAGTCTGCAGGTCCTCTCGCTGTTTTTAGAGTCTATTCAAGGACACCGTTGTGGTTTGTTCTTTTAGCTGACATGGGCTGGTGGTTTGAGGTTTGGAACTGAACTCAGTCTGAAACCACAGAGGGAAGTGGGAGCCTTGGGCAGGTTCTCTCTGAACACTGGTTTATGGGGTCAGTACACACAGCCTGCTTTTTATGAGGGGCGCTTCTGGGTAGATTTGTCCATAATAATTTGTCATCTATTAACTTTCATCAACCTAGCATGTTTTTTAGGCTGAAGAGCTTTGAAAGGAGATGGGTTAGCCAACAGTAGCCTGTCTTCATCTCTTTGACCCTTTTTCATTCCTCTATTCATTCTACACATGGAAGTTGTTCTGATATCATCCACAAGACGCCAGTCAACGACATGCACCCCTTTCAGATGATCCTCTCATTATGAGGCTGAATATGACTAATTAAGAGGCCATACGTTAGGGGAAGCTGGCATTTGATTGACAGTTGATAGACACTCCCGGTTCAAGTCACCGCATTTGAAATATGTTTATAATTTTTCTCCTTCCTATTTGGCACGTTATCTACGGGTGGCGGCTCACACCTTGTTGGTATTTAAGATATAATTAACCGGATATTACCGGATCATGCCGGTGGCTGGTTCCAGGGACGTCTCGCTGCCGGTACCGATGGTGGCAAGGGGTTGTCTGCCGTCGCATCAGCATCTGGATGAGGGAGCACAGCGGAGTCCCATCTCATTACCGTAGCAACGCCCTAACGTAGCGCCAGACACACGGCTCGCCGTGATTAAGATGTAAATCTCCCCTAATTGGTATGTAAATATGTACTTGTATATCAAATCAAACTTTATTTGTCACATACAGTGGGGAGAACAAGTATTTGATACACTGCCGATTTTGCAGGTTTTCCTACTTACAAAGCATGTAGAGGTCTGTAATTTTTATCATAGGTACACTTCAACTGTGAGAGACGGAATCTAAAACAAAAATCCTGAAAATCACATTGTATGATTTTTAAGTAATTAATTTGCATTTTATTGCATGACATAAGTATTTGATCACCTACCAACCAGTAAGAATTCCGGCTCTCACAGACCTGTTAGTTTTTCTTTAAGAAGCCCTCCTGTTCTCCACTCATTACCTGTATTAACTGCAACTGTTTGAACTCGTTACCTGTATAAAAGACACCTGTCCACACACTCAATCAAACAGACTCCAACCTCTCCACAATGGCCAAGACCAGAGAGCTGTGTAAGGACATCAGGGATAAATTGTAGACCTGTACAAGGCTGGGATGGGCTACAGGACAATAGCCAAGCAGCTTGGTGAGAAGGCAACAACTGTTGGCACAATTATTAGAAAATGGAAGAAGTTCAAGATGACGGTCAATCA
Source organism: Salvelinus alpinus (assembly GCF_045679555.1). NCBI lineage: Eukaryota > Metazoa > Chordata > Actinopteri > Salmoniformes > Salmonidae > Salvelinus > Salvelinus alpinus. The sequence continues at coordinate 17,494,579 of NC_092090.1, forward strand.
TCCTCGGTCTGGGGCTCCATGCAAGATCTCACCTCGTGGGGCATCAATGATCATGAGGAATGTGAGGGATCAGCCCAGAACTACACGGCAGGACCTGGTCAATGACCTGAAGAGAGCTGGGACCACAGTCTCAAAGAAAACCATTAGTAACACACTACGCCGTCATGGATTAAAATCCTGCAGCGCACGCAAGGTCCCCCTGCTCAAGCCAGCGCATGTCCAGGCCCGTCTGAAGTTTGCCAATGACCATCTGGATGATCCAGAGGAGGAATGGGAGAAGGTCATGTGGTCTGATGAGACAAAAATAGAGCTTTTTGCTCTAAACTCCACTCGCCGTGTTTGGAGGAATAGAAGGATGAGTACAACCCCAAGAACACCATCCCAACCGTGAAGCATGGAGGTGGAAACATCATTCTTTGGGGATGCTTTTCTGCAAAGGGGACAGGACGACTGCACCGTATTGAGGGGAGGATGGATGGGGCCATGTATCGCGAGATCTTGACCAGCAACCTCCTTCCCTCAGTAAGAGCATTGAAGATGGGTCGTGGCTGGGTCTTCCAGCATGACAACGACCCGAAACACACAGCCAGGGCAACTAAGGAGTGGCTCCGTAAGAAGCATCTCAAGGTCCTGGAGTGGCCTAGCCAGTCTCCAGACCTGAACCCAATAGAAAATCTTTGGAGGGAGCCGAAAGTCCGTATTGCCCAGCGACAGCCCCGAAACCTGAAGGATCTGGAGAAGGTCTGTATGGAGGAGTGGGCCAAAATCCCTGCTGCAGTGTGTGCAAACCTGGTCAAGAACTACAGGAAACGTATGATCTCTGTAATTGCAAACTAAGGTTTCTGTACCAAATATTCAGTTCTGCTTTTCTGATGTATCAAATACTTATGTCATGCAATAAAATGCAAATTAATTACTTAAAAATCATACAATGTGATTTTCTGGATTTTTGTTTTAGATTCCGTCTCTCACAGTTGAAGTGTACCTATGATAAAAATTACAGACCTCTACATGCTTTGTAAGTAGGAAAACCTGCAAAATTGTCAGTGTATCAAATACTTGTTCTCCCCACTGTACAACAAATGTAGACCTTACCGTGAAATGCTTACTTACAAGCCCTTCACCAACAGTGCAGTTCAAGAAGAGTTAAGAAAATATTTACCAAATAGGCAAAAGTAAAAAATAATAATAAGAAGTAACACAATAAGAATAATAATAACGAGGCTACATACAGGGGCTCCGGTACCGAGTCAGTGTGCGGGGGTCCAGGCTAGTTGAGGTAATCTGTACATGTAGGTGGGGGTGAAGTGACACATAGATAATAAACAGAGAGTAGCAGCAGTGTACATGTAGGTGGGGGTGAAGTGACTATGTACAGATAATAAACAGAGAGTAGCAGCAGTGTACAAAAGGGAGAGGGGGGGGGATGTCAATGTAAATAGTCTGGTGCGAATTGTTCAGCAGTCTTATGGCTTGCGGGTAGAAGCTGTTGAGGAGCCTTTTGGTCCTACACTTGGCGCTCCGGTACCGCTTGCCGTGCGGTAGCAGAGAAAACAGTCTATAACTTGGGTGACTGGAGTCCCTGACAATTTTATGGGCTTTCCTCTGACATTGCCTATTATATCAGTCCTGGATGGCAGGAAGCTTGGCCCCAGTGATGTACTGGGCCATACGCACTACCCTCTGTGTAGCGCCTTACGGTCAGATGCCGAGCAGTTGCCATACCAGGCGGTGATGCAACCGATCAGGATGCTCTCGATGGTGCAGCTGTAGAACCTTTTGAGGATCTGGGGACCCATGCCAAATCTTTTCAGTCTCCTGAGGGGGAATAGGTTTTGTCGTGCCCTCTTCATGACTGTCTTGGTATGTTTGGACCATGATAGTATGTTGGTGATGTGGACGCCAAAGAAACTCTCAACCCGCTCCACTACAGCCCCGTCGATGTTAATGGGGGCCTGTTCGGCCCGCCTTTTCCTGTAGTCCACGATCAGCTCATTTGTCTTACACACACTGAGGGAGAGGTTGTTGTCCTGGCACCACACTGCCAGTTCTCTGACCTCCTCCCTATAGTCCGTCTCATCGTTGTCGGTGATCAGGCCTACCTATGTTGTGTCATCAGCAAACTTAATGATGGTGTTGGAGTCGTGTTTGGCCACGCAGTCGTGGGTGAACAGGGAATACAGGAGTGGACTAAGTACACACCCCTGAGGGGCCCCAGTGTTAAGGATCAGCGTGGCAGATGTGTTGTTGCCTACTCTTACCACCTGGGGGTGGCCCGTCAGGATGTCCAAAAACCAGTTGCAGAGGGAGGTGTTTAGTTCCAGAGTCCTTAGCTTAGTGATGAGCTTCGTGGGCACTATGGTGTCGAACGCTGAGCTGTAGTCAATGAACAGCATTCTCACATAGGTGTTCCTTTTGAAAGGGCAGTGTGGAGTGCGATTGAGATTCCATCATCTGTGGATCTGTTGGGGCGGTATGCGAATTGGAGTGGGTCTAGGGTGTCCGGGAGGATGCTGTTGATATGAGCCATGACCAGCCTTTCAAAGCACTTCATGGCTACCAACGTGAGTGCTACAGGGCGGTAATCATTTAGGCAGGTTACCTTCGCTTTCTTGTGCACATGGACTATGGTGGTTTGCTTGAAACATGTAGGTGTTACTGACTCGGTCAGGGGAAGGTTGAAAATGTCAGTGAAGATACTTGACAGTTGGTCCGTGCATGCTTTGAGTACACGTCCTGGTATTCTGTCTGGCCCAGCGGCTTTGTGAATGTTGACCTGTTAAAGGTTTTGTTCACATCGGCTACCGAGAGCGTTATCACACAGTCATCCACAACAGCTGGTGCTCTCGTGCATGCTTCAGTGTTGCTTGCCTCGAAGCGAGCATAAAAGGCATTTAGCTCGTCTGGTAGGCTCGCGTCACTGGGCAACTCGCGTCAGGGTTTCCTTTTGTTTTCCATAATAGTTTTCAAGCCCTGCCACATCTGACGAGCATCAGAGCTGGTGTAGTAGAATACAATCTTAATCCTGTATTGACGCTTTGCTTGTTTGATTGTTCGTCTGAGGGCATAGCGGGATTTCTTATAAGCGTCCGGATTATTCTCCTGCTCCTTGAAAGCGGCAGCTCTAGCCTTTAGCTCGATGCAGATGTAGCCTGTAATCCATGGCTTCTGGTTGGAATATGTATGTACGGTCACTGTGGGGACGACGTCGTCGATGCACTTATTGATAAAGCTGGTTACTGAGGTGGTAAACTCCTCAATGCCATTGGATGAATCCCGGAACATATTCCAGTCTGTGCTAGCAAAACAGTCCTGTAGTGTAGCATCCGTGTCATCTGACCACTTCCGTATTGAGCCAGTCACTGGTACTTCCTGCTTTAGTTTTTGCTTGTAAGCAGGAATCGGGAGGATAGAATTATGGTCAGATTTGCTAAATGGAGGGTGGGGGAGAGCTTTGTATGCATCTCTGTGTGTGGAGTAAAGGTGGTCTCGGAATTTGTTAACTCTGGTTGCACATATGACATGCTGGTAAAAATTTGGTAAAACTGATTTAAGTTTGCCTGCATTAAAGTCCCTGGCCACTAGGAGCGCAGCTTCTGGGTGAGCATTTTCTTCTTTGCTTATGGCCTTATATAGTTGGTTGAGAGCGGTCTTAGTGCCAGCTTAATTCTGTGGTGGTAAATAGACGGCTACGAATAATATAGATGAGAACTCTCTTGGTAGATAGTGTGGTCTACAGCTTATCAGTACTCTTATCAGTACTCTACCTCAGGCGAGCAATACCTCGAGACTTCTTTAATATTAGACATTGCGCGCCAGCTGTTATTGACAAATAGATACACCCCCACTCCTCGTCTTACCAGACGTAGCTTCTCTGTTCTGCCGGTGCATGAAAATTCCCTCCAGCTCTATATTATCCGTGTCGTCGTTCAGCCACGTCTCGATGAAACATAAGATATTTCCGTTTTTAATGTCCCGTTGGTAAGATCATCTTATTCGTACGTCATCAATTTTATTTTCCAATTATTGCACGTTAGCAAGAAGAACGGATGGCAGTGGGAGTTTACTCGCGCGGCTACGGATTCTCAGCAGGCTGCCCGATCTGCGGCCCCTTTTCCTGCGTCTTTTCTTCAAGCAAATGACGGGGATCTGGGCCTGTTCCAGTGAAAGCAGTATATCCTTCTCGTCAGACTCGTTAAAGGAAAAAGTTTCTTCCAGTCCGCAGTGAGTAATCGCTGTTCTGATGTCCAGAAGTTATTTTCGGTCATAAGAGACGGTAGCAACATTATGTAAAAAATAAGTTGCGCAAAAAAAATAACAAATCAGCACAATTGGTTGAGAGAATGTAAAACGTCAGCCTTGTTCTTCGGCGTCATCTTTTTCATATGAAGAGGTTTCTCAGATAGAGCCATGCTATGTCCTCTCTGTTTACCTGTCCTCTCTGTTTACCTGTCCTCTCTGTTTACCTGTCCTCTCTCTCATCTCCTTAACCCCTATAGGCTGACTCCTCTCTCTCATCTCCTTAACCCCTATAGGCTGACTCCTCTCTCTCATCTCCTTAACCCCTATAGGCTGACTCCTCTCTCTCATCTCCTTAAGCCCTATAGGCTGACTCCTCTCTCTCTCTCATCTCCTTAACCCCTATAGGCTGACTCATCTCTCTCATCTCCTTAACCCCTATAGGCTGACTTCTCTCTCTCATCTCCTTAACCCCTATAGGCTGACTCCTCTCTCTCATCTCCTTAACCCCTATAGGCTGACTCATCTCTCTCATCTCCTTACCCCTATAGGCTGACTCCTCTCTCTCATCTCCTTAACCCCTATAGGCTGACTCCTCTCTCTCATCTCCTTAACCCCTATAGGCTGACTCCTCTCTCTCATCTCCTTACCCCCTATAGGCTGACTCCTCTCTCTCATCTCCTTAACCCCTATAGGCTGACTCCTCTCTCTCATCTCCTTAACCCCTATAGGCTGACTCCTCTCTCTCATCTCCTTAACCCCTATAGGCTGACTCCTCCCTCTCATCTCCTTAACCCCTATAGGCTGACTTCTCTCTCTCATCTCCTTAACCCCTATAGGCTGACTCCTCCCTCTCATCTCCTTACCCCCTATAGGCTGACTCCTCTCTCTCATCTCCTTAACCCCTATAGGCTGACTCCTCTCTCTCTCTCATCTCCTTAACCCCTATAGGCTGACTCCTTTCTCTCTCCTTACCCCTATAGGCTGACTCCTCTCTCTCTCTCTCATCTCCTTAACCCCTATAGGCTGACTCCTTTCTCTCTCCTTACCCCTATAGGCTGACTCCTCTCTCTCTCTCATCTCCTTACCCCTATAGGCTGACTCCTTTCTCTCTCTTTACCCCTATAGGCTGACTCCTCTCTCTCATCTCCTTAACCCCTATAGGTCTCTCCTCCAGAGAGAGGCCAAGGAGAGGTGAGGGCTAGAGATATAGGTGTTTACACACTTTACATTAACACACAGTCACCATACATTAACACACAGTCACCACACATTAACACACAGTCACCACACATTAACACACAGTCACCACACATTAACACACAGTCACCACACATTAACACACAGTCACCATACATTAACACACAGTCACCACACATTAACACACAGTCACCACACATTAACCTACAGTCACCACACATTAACCTACAGTCACCACACATTAACACACAGTCACCACACATTAACACACAGTCACCATACATTAACACACAGTCACCATACATTAACACACAGTCACCACACATTAACACACAGTCACCACACATTAACACAGTCACCATACATTAACACAGTCAGCACACATTAACACACAGTCACCATACATTAACACAGTCAGCACACATTAACACACAGTCACCACACATTAAGACACAGTCACCACACATTAACACACAGTCACCACACATTAACACACAGTCACCACACATTAACACACAGTCACCACACATTAGCATACAGTCACCACACATTAAGACACAGTCACCACACATTAACACACAGTCACCACACATTAACACACAGTCACCACACATTAACACACAGTCACCACACATTAACACACAGTCACCACACATTAACACACAGTCACCACACATTAACACACAGTCAGCACACATTAACACACAGTCAGCACACATTAACACACAGTCACCACACATTAACACACAGTCACCACACATTAACACACAGTCACCACACATTAACACAGTCACCATACATTAACACACAGACTTAGTCACCCTTCTATGACGCTATGATATGTCTACATTAGACTGTATGTTTAGTTCATTATTAAAGTCTGCTTTGTTAAATTACATCTATGAATCTTTCACTGCGTTATAACAACCTACAGACTATTACAGGGTTTCATGTACAGTACGTTGTGTCAAATCATTTTTTTAAACAAATGTTATTTTTTTCTTCTCTCTAGACATTGGTTCTCTGTATCTGTGTGGACTTGTATGAGTGATACATACTTAGACAACTGAACCAGAAATGATGGCGGTTCATCCGTGGGTGTGTACTCTAATTTCTAGGATCTTATATATTCCCAGAACATTCCTTTTAAGGCTTAAATGTCTTCTATGTAACCTCGCGGGTCACGCAAACCATTCCACAGAGAAGGTTAACATTGCCAGAGTGCATTGCTAACATGTTTGGCTGCGTATTCTTCATTTTTCTGACACATTCTACAGAGCGGGAACTCCCTGATTAAACTGAAGTCACCTACGTGTTGTTTTTCTGTACTGCTCCATAGCTCTGCACGTTCTCCCCTGGAACTCTGTAGCAGGCTGAGCTCAGACATCTCCCTCCCTTTCCCCTCTTGTCTTCTCCCTCCCTTTCCCCTCTTGTCTTCTCACTCCCTCCCTTTCGCGTCTTATCTACTCACTCCCTCGCTTTCCCCTCTTGTCTTCTCACTCCCTCCCTTTCCCCTCTTGTCTTCTCACTCCCTCCCTTTCCCCTCTTGTCTTCTCAGTTGGGCGAACCCCCCTTCACCCCCCCCCAGACATTTGGAACAGCACAAATAAATAATCATAACATTTGAAACATATCAAGAAAAATATAAGACTCATAAATATCTTGCCCCCGGCAAGATGCCGCCCTGGGCCGCTGCCCATGTCGCATATGCCTAAATCCGCCACTGGTGTCTGTCTATCTGTCTCTGTGTCTGTCTGTCTTTGTATTGCATGCATGGGGATTTTAGGTCAGTGATGAGCACAGCACTGACTCCCAGGTGCCCTGATACCAACTCAAACAGTACCGTAGACCGTAGCAGGAGTCCTGATTATGCTGACGTGGCATGTCTGTGCTATTCCACCCACCCTACCATGACATGGCATAAAGGCCCTGCCCTCTTGTTCTCAATTACACCTCCATCAGAGAGGACTTCTGCCAAGCCTGTTCCCATCGGGAGCCCCAAGGCACTGCATCTCAGTGCTAGAGCCGTCACTACAGACCCTGGTTCAATTCCAGGCTGTGATTGGGAGTCCCATAGCACAATTGGCCCAGCATCGTCCGAGTTAGGGTTTGGCCGGGGTAGGCTGTCATTGTAAATAAGAATTTGTTCTTAACTGATGTGCCTAGTTAAATAAAGGTTAAATAAATAAAATGAAAAATTCCATCTATCAACTACTGTGTGCTACCTGGAACCGACGGGGCAGAAAAGACAAACGTTCCCAACCGCAGTTTCCGTTAAACTGGAATCTGCCTCTGGTTAGGCTAGGTGACTTTCTCAGGTGTTGTGGGTGTAGCCCATGTTGGGATGAGCAGATAGGAGTACAGTTATGTTGGCCCTACATGCTGATGTAAGGTCTGTTTAGTGTTTTTCTCCCTAATGGTGACGGTTAGGAATTAGGGGTGGTAAGCTGATCCTAGATCTGTGCCGAAAGGCCAACTTCTAGCGTGATGCATCCTGATGATTTGCAGGGAGCCTATCAGGAGTCGTGGCCTGACACATCAGTGCTCTGCCCCGCCCCATCACCTGATTGGCCAAGTGTCAAACAAGAAATGATTCATATGAGAGCAAATATTAACACACACTCTCTCAAACATATACTACCGTTCAAAAGTTTGGGGTCACCTAGAAATGTCCTTGTTTTTGAAAGAAAAGCACATTTCTGTCCACTAAAATAACATCAAATTGATCAGAATAACAGTGTAGACATTGTTAATGTTGTAAATGACTATTGTAGCTGGAAACGGCTGATTTTTTATGGAATATCTACATAGGAGTACAGAGGCCCATTTTCAGCAACCATCACTCCTGTGTTCCAATGGCACGTTGTGTTAGCTAATCCAAGTTTATAATTTTAAAAGGCTAATTGATCATTAGAAAACCCATTTGCAATTATGTTAGCACAGCTGAAAGCTGTTGTTCTGATCATGGCCGATTACATTGCACTCCACGAGGAGACTGCGTGACAGGCTGACTACCTGTTATGCGAGTGCAGCAAGGAGCCAAGGTAAGGTGCTAGATTGCATTAAACTTATCTTATAAAAAAACAATCAATCTTAACATAATCACTAGTTAACTACACATGGTTGATGATATTACTAATATAATCAATGCGGTGCCTGTTAATTTATCATCGAATCACATCCTACTTCGCCAAACGGGGGATTTAACAAGCGCATTCGCGAAAAAAGCACAATCATTGCACCAACGTGTACCTAACCATAAACATCAACGCCTTTCTTAAAATCAATACACAAGTATAATTTTTTTAACCTACATATTTAGTTAATATTGCCTGCTAACATGATTTTCTTTTAACTAGGGAAATTGTGTCACTTCTCTTGCGTTCTGTGCAACAGAGTCAGGGTATATGCAGCAGTTTGGGCCGCCTGGCTCGTTGCGAACTAATTTGCCAGAATTTTACGTAATTATGACATAACATTGAAGGTTGTGCAATGTAACAGCAATATTTAGACTTATGGATGCCACCCGTTAGATAAAATACGGAACGGTTCCGTATTTCAATTAAAGAATTAACGTTTTGTTTTCGAAATGATAGTTTCCGGATTTGACCATATTAATGACCTAAGGCTCGTATTTCTGTGTAATATTATATTATAATCAAGTCTATGATTTGATAGAGCAGTCTGAGCGGTGGTAGGCAGCAGCATGCTCGTAAGCATTCATTCAAACAGCACTTTACTGCGTTTGCCAGCAGCTATTTGCTGTGCTTCAAGCATTGCGCTGTTTTTGACTTCAAGCCATTCAACTCCAGAGATTAGGCTGGCAATACTAAAGTACCTATTAGAACATCCAATAGTCAAAAGGTATATGAAATACAAATGGTATAGAGAGAAATAGTCCTATAATAACTACATCCTAAAACTTCTTACCTGGGAATATTGAAGACTCATGTTAAAAGGAACCACCAGCTTTCATATGTTTTCATGTTCTGAGCAAGGAACTTAAACGTTAGCTCTCTTACATGGCACATATTGCACTTTTACTTTCTTCTCCAACACTTTGTTTTTGCATTATTTAAACCAAATTGAACATGTTTCATTATTTATTTGAGACTAAATTGATTTTATTGATGTATTATATTAAGTTAAAATAAAAGTGTTCATTGTTCATTCAGTAATGTTGTAATTGTCATTAATACAAATATATATAAAAATCGTCCGATTAATCGGGATTGGCTTTTTTTGGTCCACCAATAATCGGTATCGGCGTTGAAAAATCATAATCGGTCGACCTCTAGTACTATTTAATGAAGCTGCCAGTTGAGGACAGTATATAAATATGATATGAGTAATGTAAGATATTTAAACATTATTAAAGTGGCATTATTTAAAGTGCCATTGTTTAAAGTGACTAGTGATCCATTTATTCTAGTGGCCAGATATTGGGTCTCAATGTGGGCAGCAGCCTACCTCTGAGTTAGTGATTGCTGTTTAGCAGTCGGATGGCCTTGAGATAGAAGCTGTTCTTCAGTTTCTCGGTCCCAGCTTTGATGCACCTATGGGGCCCCAGTGTTGAGGGTCAACGAGGTGGGGATGTTGTTTCCTGCCTTCACCACCTGGGCGGCAGCCCGTCAGAAAGTCCAGGACCCAGTTGCACAGGGCGGGGTTGAGACCCAGGGCCTCCAGCTTAATGATGAGATTGGAGGGTACTATGGTGTTGAGTGCTGAACTGTAGTCAATGAACAGCATTCTTACATAGGCATTCCTGTTTTCCAGATGGGATAGGGCAGTGTGATGGCTATTGCATCGTCTGTGGACCTGTTGGGGCGGTATGCAAACTGAAGTGGGTCTAGGGTGGCCGGTAATGTGGAGGTGATATGATCCTTGACTAGTCTCTCAAAGCACTTCATGATGACAGAAGTGAGTGCTACGGGGCGGTAGTCATTTAGTTCAGTTATCTTTGCCTTCTTGGGTACAGGGACAATGGTTGCCATCTTGAAGCATGTGGGGACAGCAGACTTGGATAGAGCGATTGAATAGGTCTGTAAACACACCAGCCAGCTGGTCTGCGCATGCTCTGAGGATGCAACTAGGGATGCCGTCTGGGCCAGCAGCCTTGCGAGGGTTAACACGTTTAAATGTTTTACTCTCGTCGGCCATGGAGAAGGAGAGGGGGGGCGCAGTCCTTGTTAGCGGGCCGCGACGGTTGCACTGTATTATCCTCAAAGCGGGCAAAGAAGGTGTTTAGTTTGTCTGGAAGCGTGATGTCGGTGTCCTTGACGTGGCTGGTTTTCTTTTTGTAGTCTGATTATCTGTAGTCCCTGCCACATACGTCTCGTGTTTGAGCCGTTGAATTGCGACTCCACCTTGTCCCTGTACTGGCATTTCGCTTGTTTGATTGCCTTGCGGAGGGAATAGTTACACTGTCTATATTCAGACGTATTCCCAGACCTCTTTCCATGGTTAAATGCAGTGGATCGCTCTTTCAGTTTAGCGTGAATGCTGCCATCCATCCACGGTGTCTGGTTAGGGTAGGTTTTAATAGTCACAGTGGGTACAACATCTTGCCATTATTTCTGCCGGTGTCTTGGAGCTAGAATCAGGATCATGTATACTGTGCTAATGACGACTCACAAAAAGAGCAAAGGAGAGCATTGTACAATACGGTGAACTGAGCAAACAAGGCATTTGTGGTAAGTACATGGGTGCCGCCATCTTTTTGGTACTCCGCTATTGTGATGTCATCACATGCAAATGTAATTGTATTGTTTTGATTTAGAATGGCCATGAAATAGAATGGATGTAAAGTGTTTCAAATCAACACTCTTATGTTGTAGTAGTGTCGTACATGTAGCCTGTACTTGGCAGCTAAAAGCTGAATTGCAATACACAAAACAACAACATCTTGAATTGCTTGAAAAGTATCAAACAAGCATCAAGTCTCTAGCTTCAGAGGGTGCCACTGCTTGGTTAAGTCATCTCCCTGCATTGCTGGCAGCCCGAGCTGGGTGGGTGGTAGTCGAGCTGGGTGGGTGGTAGTCGAGCTGGGTGGGTGGTAGTCGAGCTGGGTGGGTGGTAGTCGAGCTGGGTGGGTAGCAGCCGAGTTGGGTGGTAGTCGAGTTGGGACAGGGTTGGTAATTGCGGTGATGGATTTGTCTCGCTGGAGTTGTCCTCAGATGTTGTTCTCAGCCCTCTGTAGCCACTGAACGACTACTCCACTAGTGACGTGTATCACCCACTTGAGTGATGCTTTTTCTGCTGGCAATACGGGCGCTAAAAGCTCCCCACACATCATTCAGAGTACTAGTCATCCTCACAGTGAAGGAGCCCTCTGCCAGCTCAGCACTGCAGTCCTCTCACGCTCTGGGTGGTGAAATAAGAATCTGGCTAGCTAAGCAAACCAAACAGATTGAGCTGCCGTCATTTCAGTCAGTGTGCAGGGGTACAGGTTAGTTGAGGTAATTTGTACATGTAGGTAGGGGTGAAGTGACTATGCATAGATAATAAACAGCGAGTATCAGCGGTATACAAAACAAATGGGGGGGTCAATGTAAATACTCTGGTGTCCATTTGATTAATTGTTCAGCTTTACAACTTTACAACTGACCTTCTACCACATTCCCTTTGTTTGATTGGCATCCTGTCATGTTCAAATACAGTTGAAGTCGGAAGTTTACATACACCTTAGCCAAATACATTTAAACTCAGTTTTTCACAATTCCTGACATTTAATCCTTGTAAAAATTCCCTGTCTTAGGTCAGTTAGGATCACCACTTTATTTTAAGAATGTGAAATGTCAGAATAATAGTAGAGAGAAGGATTTATTTCAGCTTTTATTTCTTTCATCACATTCCCAGTGGGTCAGAAGTTTACATACACTCAATTAGTATTTGGTAGCATTGCCTTTAAATTGTTTAACTTGGGTCAAACGTTTCGGGTAGCCTTCCAGAAGCTTCCCACAATAAGTTGGGTGAATTTTGGCCCATTCGTCCTGACAGAGCTGGTGTAACTGAGTCAGGTTTGTAGGCCTCCTTGCTCGCCCATGCTTTTTCATTTCTGCCCACAAATGTTCTATAGGATTGAGGTCAGGGCTTTGTGATGGCCACTCCAATACATTGACTTTGTTGTCCTTAAGCCATTTTGCCACAACTTTGGAAGTATGCTTGGGGTCATTGCCCATTTGGAAGACCCATTTGCGACCAAGCTTTAACTTCCTGACTGTTGTCTTGAGATGTTACTTCGAAATATCTACATAATTTTCCTACCTCATGATGCCATCTATTTTGTGAAGTGCACCAGTCCCTCCTGCAGCAAAGCCCCCCCCACAACATGATGCTGCCACCCCCGTGTTTCACGGTTGGGATGGTGTTCTTCGGCTTGCAAACCTCCCCCTTTTTCCTCCAAACATAACAATGGTCATTATGGCCAAACAGTTCTATTTTTGTTTCATCAAACCAGAGGACATTTCTCCAAAAAGTACGATCTTTGTCCCCATTTGCAGTTGCAAACCGTAGTCTGGTTTATTAATGGCGGTTTTGGTGCAGTGGCTTCTTCCTTACTGAGCGGCCTTTCAGGTTATGTCGATATAAGACACGTTTTACTGTGGATATAGATACTTTTGTACCTGTTTCCTCCAGCATCTTCACAAGGTCCTTTGCTGTTGTTCTGGGATTGATTTGCACTTTTCGCACCAAAGTACATTCATCTCTAGGAGACAGAATGCGTCTCCTTCCTGAGCGGTATGACGGCTGCGTGGTCCCATGGTGTTTATACTTGCGTACTATTGTTTGTACAGATGACGGTGAAACCTTCAGGCATTTGTAAATTGCTCCCAAGGATGAACCAGACTTGTGGAAGTCTACAATTTTTTTTCTGAGGTCTTGGCTTATTTATTTAGATTTTCCCATGATGTCAAGCAAAGAGGCACTGAGTTTGAAGGTAGGCCTTGAAAATACATCCACAGGTACTCCTCCAATTGACTCAAATGATGTCATGGCTTCTAAAGCTTCTAAAGCCATGACATAATTTTCTGGAATTTTCCAAGCTGTTTAAAGGCACAGTCAACTTAGTGTATGTAAACTTCTAACCCACTGGAATTGTTTAAAGTGAATTATAAGTGAAATAATCTATCTGTAAACAATTGTTGGAAAAATTACTTGTCTCATGCACAAAGTAGATGTCCTAACCGACTTGCCAAAACTATAGTTTGTTAACAAGACATTTGTGGAGTGGTTGAAAAACAAATTTTAATGACTCCAGCCTAAGTGTATGTAAATTTCCGACTTCAACTGTATATTTCATTTGATTCACAATTGCCAGCTCTCCTTGCTGCCCTCTGAAAAGGGTTTCTCCTGATCCGTTTCGTCCTACACGTGGCAATATAATGAATAGAACGAGCTTCCCCATTCAAGTCAACGATGGCATAATGGGTGGACTGGCGGCCATTGCGAGTGTACCCATATGAGCAAAGCAGGACGTAAAAGCAGGAAGTGTACCCATCAATCTGTGCTGTGATTTGTTGAATCAACTTTACAACTGACATTACAAAAAATGCATTCCATTGCATTTCCCCCTTCCCCGTTCCCTCTTCAAAAGGACCACAATGTTATCCTTGATGATTTTCTTAAATTGTATGTGGAGGCGTCACCAGCTGGAGCGCCCTTATGTATGGATTTTACAAATTGTCAAATAAATTCAATCAATCACATCAGTTAGCATCATTTGAATGAACATTCTACATTACCATGGAAATGATTGCATCACAATACCAGGCAGCCATTGCGAGTGTACCCATGAGTTAACCAATCAAATTGCCAGGGTGAGATGTTCCATGCCCCTTCTATTCATTCTATATATATGGTCCTACTCACCCCTCCTTCATATTTTGACACACTCTCTCCATCTTGTTAGTGTGTACTATTTAAGACCACTCTGTGGCCCAGGGACAAACGGCTGTTCCTCTCGCCCCAAGCGGTCCGTCTTTCATGCTAATATATAAGTCAGATCTGAAATGATCACCGTTTCAGTGTGTGGCGGTCAGATCTCATCATGGCTCCATGCGTAAAAACAATTAAACCTCCTCCCTCCCCGGCCCTCCTCCACCCACAACAATCACTCTAGGACGTGTGAGGGTGAAATTGAGCAAGAAATTATCCGTTTTCTAAATCACTTCTCTCCTCTCCCATAACATTCATTTCATTCTTTCTCTTTGTCCCTTTCCTCTTTTAGCTTCTACTTTAACAGGTCCCAACCAAGCCCCTCGCTTCTTCTCCTTTCCTCCAGCCTCTTTTCTCATCTCTCTCTCTGTCGTCGTTCTTCCAACAGGACGTGTTGCGTGTGAATGCTCTCTGAGCGGCCTGCTTTCTTCCCCGTCAGGCTGGATGACATTGTTGCTTCCTACTGTGGGTTGGCTGTATTTATTTAGTGGTAATTGGTGTGCGGATGAGTGGGGTAATGAGGTGCATCCACACTTGGCTGCTCCCCTCTGAGAGAGACAGACTGGGGGATGAAGGAAGACTGCTGCAGGCCTGTACCACTCTGCTGTCTGTTCCAGTCCCAGACATCCAGGCTGAGCAGAATGCCTGTTTCATACCCAGGTGGACAAACACAATATCAAATCAAAGTTTATTTGTCATGTGTGCCGAATACAACAGGTGTGGACCTTACAGTGAAATGCTTACTTACAGGCTCTAACCAATAGTGCAAAAAAGGTATTAGGTGAACAATAGGTAAGTAAAGAAATAAGAACAACAGTAAAAGGACAGTGAAAAATAACAGTAGCAAGGCTATATACAGTAGCGAGGCTACAAACAGTAGCGAGGCTACATACAGACACCGGTTAGTTAGGCTGATTGAGGTAGTATGTACATGTAGATATGGTTAAAGTGACTATGCATATATGATGAACAGAGAGTAGCAGTAGCGTAAAAGAGGAGCCTTAATAAGACTGGCCTCCGTGGTTTCGGAGTGTGTGTGTGTTTTTAGTTTTGTGTGTGTGTGTGTGTGTGTGCTTACTTACTGTTGTCTATCCCCGGTGCCCTCCCTGCCACCCCAGATCTATCCCCGGTGCCCTCCCTACCACCCCAGACCTATCCCCGGTGCCCTCCCTACCACCCCAGACCTATCCCCGGTGCCCTCCCTGCCACCCCAGACCTATCCCCGGTGCCCCCCCTACCACCCCAGACCTATCCCCGGTGCCCTCCCTACCACCCCAGACCTATCCCCGGTGCCCTCCCTACCACCCCAGACCTATCCCCGGTGCCCTCCCTGCCACCCCAGACCTATCCCCGGTGCCCTCCCTGCCACCCCAGACCTATCCCCGGTGCCTCCCTGCCACCCCAGACCTATCCCCGGTGCCCCCCCTACCACCCCAGACCTATCCCCGGTGCCCTCCCTACCACCCCCTCAGATCTATCCCCGGTGCCCCCCCTACCACCCCAGACCTATCCCCGGTGCCCTCCCTGCCACCCCAGACCTATCCCCGGTGCCCCCCCTACCACCCCAGACCTATCCCCGGTGCCCCCCCTACCACCCCAGACCTATCCCCGGTGCCCTCCCTACCACCCCAGACCTATCCCCGGTGCCCCCCCTACCACCCCAGACCTATCCCCGGTGCCCCCCCTACCACCCCAGACCTATCCCCGGTGCCCCCCCTACCACCCCAGACCTATCCCCGGTGCCCCCCCTACCACCCCAGACCTATCCCCGGTGCCCCCCCTGCCACCCCAGACCTATCCCCGGTGCCCTCCCTGCCACCCCAGACCTATCCCCGGTGCCCCCCCTACCACCCCAGACCTATCCCCGGTGTCCTCCCTGCCACCCCAGACCTATCTCCGGTGTCCTCCCTGCCACCCCAGACCTATCCCCGGTGCCCTCCCTGCCACCCCAGACCTATCCCCGGTGCCCTCCCTGCCACCCCAGACCTATCCCCGGTGCCCTCCCTGCCACCCCAGACCTATCCCCGGTGCCTCCCCGGTACCACCCCAGACCTATCCCCGGTGCCCCCCCCCCCCCTACCACCCCAGCATAATTTGTTCCAGCATAATTCATGTGGACTCACCCTTGAGACAGTCCCTGTATGAGAGGAGTAGCAGGACTCATTTTAGAGGCAGACTTTGAGTTGCTAATGGTGGCGTTATTCATCTGGTTTGTCCCAGAAACCACCTGGCTGAATCAAACGGGCCGCTGTTGGGTAATTGAGGCCCACTCCGCACCCCCTGTGGTGACCATGGCAGAACTGTAATTCCCCAACAACTCTGACTCAGTCCCAGCCTGGCAACAAGCCCATCTCCCAGCAAAACACTCTGACTCAGTCCCAGCCTGGCAACAAGCCCATCTCCCAGCAAAACACTCTGACAGTCCCAGCCTGGCAACAAGCCCATCTCCCAGCAAAACACTCTGACTCAGTCCCAGCCTGGCAACAAGCCCATCTCCCAGCAAAACACTCTGCCTCAGTCCCAGCCTGGCAACAAGCCCATCTCCCAGCAAAACACTCTGACTCAGTCCCAGCCTGGCAACAAGCCCATCTCCCAGCAAAACACTCTGACTCAGTCCCAGCCTGGCGACAAGCCCATCTCCCAGCAAAACACTCTGACTCAGTCCCAGCCTGGCGACAAGCCCATCTCCCAGCAAAACACTCTGACAGTCCCAGCCTGGCAACAAGCCCATCTCCCAGCAAAACACTCTGACTCAGTCCCAGCCTGGCGACAAGCCCATCTCCCAGCAAAACACTCTGACTCAGTCCCAGCCTGGCAACAAGCCCATCTCCCAGCAAAACACTCTGCCTCAGTCCCAGCCTGGCAACAAGCCCATCTCCCAGCAAAACACTCTGACTCAGTCCCAGCCTGGCAACAAGCCCATCTCCCAGCAAAACACTCTGACTCAGTCCCAGCCTGGCAACAAGCCCATCTCCCAGCAAAACACTCTGACTCAGTCCCAGCCTGGCAACAAGCCCATCTCCCAGCAAAACACTCTGACTCAGTCCCAGCCTGGCAACAAGCCCATCTCCCAGCAAAACACTCTGCCTCAGTCCCAGCCTGGCAACAAGCCCATCTCCCAGCAAAACACTCTGACTCAGTCCCAGCCTGGCAACAAGCCCATCTCCCAGCAAAACACTCTGCCTCAGTCCCAGCCTGGCAACAAGCCCATCTCCCAGCAAAACACTCTGACTCAGTCCCAGCCTGGCAACAAGCCCATCTCCCAGCAAAACACTCTGCCTCAGTCCCAGCCTGGCAACAAGCCCATCTCCCAGAAAAACACTCTGCCTCAGCATCTGTCAGGAGAATGAAGAGGAGGCATCTGTCAGGAGAATGAAGAGGAGGCATCTCAGATCTGGAGTACATCTCAATGTGATACACAGGTTTATTCCACCTGTTCCAAGTCAATGTTTCATTTGATCATTTGGACAGTAGAGAGTCAGTCCTGTTTTTTATGGTGGATTGTAATCAGCACTCATACCAAATACACAAGAGCTAGACCTTGGCCTGCTTTAGGTTCCAGGTGTGTTGGTGTGTCATATGTTACAATATAATGTACTGCTCACCTGTACATACAGTACAGTCTGACAAACCCTCTGTGACAGCACCTGCAGTACCACCCCCTCTGTCTAAACTACCCCCCCCCCTCCCCCCCCCAGCCTGACACTGAACACCCCTCCAGCTCCTCTATGACTTACTCTGACCTCTGACCTTACGATGGGATCCCATACATGCTGAGAACACAGCTACCTGGAACTGGGGCTACTGTAAAAAACATCTGTTTGAGACCAAGGTCATTCACAGGGGATTACATGTACTCAAAACCTCTGTATGAAGCCTCATAAGCATGACATAAAGACCTGTTCAGTTATTATGGGGTTGTTAATCCCAAAACAGCCACACCCTTCAAATGGCCACCGCATACAGCTACTGTAGGTGTCATGACCAGAGAGGGTACCTCATACAGCTACTGTAGGTGTCATGACCAGAGAGGGTACCTCATACAGCTACTGTAGGTGTCATGACCAGAGAGGGTACCTCATACAGCTACTGTAGGTGTCATGACCAGAGAGGGTACCTCATACATTTAACACTGTCTGTCTGATTTAAACTTTAGTAAGTAGGTTACTTGCCCATGGCTCCATCTCAATGTTTTAATTACCATAATAATGCTTCACAATTAACACCCAGCCAGTGCTGTGGGTCAGACGATAGCAGGTGTGTTTCAGGCTAAATGTGGGAACGGAAAAACACACAACACCATGTATGGCGGTTTCAGGAGCTTGGGGGTGTGGCGAGAATGGAAGGCAGTGAATTTTTTGACAAGGTGGCCGAGGTGATGCCTCATTCCCTCTGACATCGTTGTACACCCTAAAGGTGACTGGATGTGTCCAGCATATACCCAGGGTGCACCTCTCCTAGCTGTGGCTAAATTTACACAACCCAGCCACCTGCCCATAGGGAGGTAGGTAGAGAGGATGGATGGAGGAAGGGAGGTGTAGAGATGGAGCGATTTGGAGGCTCAGGGGGAAGGGTAAAACAGGGTTATACTGTCTGGTTTTCAGAGTGTATTATTCTGTTTGTCTGGGAAGTGTTGTAGTTTACAGCAAGGTAAACCTCGTCTAGCTATTCCTATGTTAGGTGGAGCCTTGCTGTTAACAACAATTTCATGACTTAAATCTGGAAATTATTCCATTTCCACATACAGTGGGGAGAACAAGTATTTGATACACTGACGATTTTGCAGATTTTCCTACTTACAAAGCATGTAGAGGTCTGTAATTTTTTATCATAGGTACACTTCAACTGTGAGAGACGGAATCTAAAACAAAAATCCCGAAAATCACATTGTATGATTTTTAAGTAATTAATTAGCATTTTATTGCATGACATAAGTATTTGATACATCAGAAAAGCAGAACTTAATATTTGGTACAGAATCCTTTGTTTGCAATTACAGAGATCATACGTTTCCTGTAGTTCTTGACCAGGTTTGCACACACTGCAGCAGGGATTTTGGCCCACTCCTCCATACAGACCTTCTCCAGATCCTTCAGGTTTCGGGGCTGTCGCTGGGCAATACGGACTTTCAGCTCCCTCCAAAGATTTTCTATTGGGTTCAGGTCTGGAAACTGGCTAGGCCACTCCAGGACCTTAAGATACTTCTTACGGAGCCACTCCTTAGTTGCCCTGGCTGTGTGTTTCGGGTCGTTGTCATGCTGGAAGACCCAGCCACGACCCATCATCAATGCTCTTACTGAGGGAAGGAGGTTGTTGGCTAAGATCTCGCAATACATGGCCCCATCCATCCTCCCCTCAATACGGTGCAGTCGTCCTGTCCCCTTTGCAGAAAAGCATCCCCAAAGAATGATGTTTCCACCTCCATGCTTCACGGTTGGGATGGTGTTCTTGGGGTTGTACTCATCCTTCTTCTTCCTCCAAACACGGCGAGTGGAGTTTAGACCAAAAAGCTCTATTTTTGAATCATCAGACCACATGACCTTCTCCCATTCCTCCTCTGGATCATCCAGATGGTCATTGGCAAACTTCAGACGGGCCTGGACATGCGCCTGCTTGAGCAGGGGGACCTTGTGTGCGCTGCAGGATTTTAATCCATGACGGCATAGTGTGTTACTAATGGTTTTCTTTGAGACTGTGGTCCCAGCTCTCTTCAGGTCATTGACCAGGTCCTGCCGTGTAGTTCTGGGCTGATCCCTCACCTTCCTCATGATCATTGATGCCCCACGAGGTGAGATCTTGCATGGAGCCCCAGACTGAGGGTGATTGACCATCATCTTGAACTTCTTCTATTTTCTTCTATTTTCTAATAATTGCGCCAACAGTTGTTGCCTTCTCACCAAGCTGCTTGCCTATTGTCCTGTAGCCCATCCCAGCCTTGTGCAGGTCTACAATTTTATCCCTGATGTCCTTACACAGCTCTCTGGTCTTGGCCATTGTGGAGAGGTTGGAGTCTGTTTGATTGAGTGTGTGGACAGGTGTCTTTTATACAGGTAACGAGTTCAAACAGGTGCAGTTAATACAGGTAATGAGTGGAGAACAGGAGGGCTTCTTAAAGAAAAACTAACAGGTCTGTGAGAGCCGGAATTCTTACTGGTTGGTAGGTGATCAAATACTTATGTCATGCAATAAAATGCAAATGAATTACTTAAAAATCATACAATGTGATTTTCTGGATTTTTGTTTTAGATTCCGTCTCTCACAGTTGAAGTGTACCTATGATAAAAATTACAGACCTCTACATGCTTTGTAAGTAGGAAAACCTGCAAAATCGGCAGTGTATCAAATACTTGTTCTCCCCACTGTATGTATCATTGCACCTTTGGAACTATTTTCCATCTCTCTTTCTGCATTCGTTTACATCCTGTAACTCCGTCCTGCGTTATTTTACACCCTGTAACTCCGTCCTGCCTTAGTTTACGCCCTGTAACTCCGTCCTGCGTTATTTTACACCCTGTAACTCCGTCCTGCGTTATTTTACACCCTGTAACTCCGTCCTGCGTTAGTTTACATCCTGTAACTCCGTCCTGCGTTATTTTACACCCTGTAACTCCGTCCTGCGTTAGTTTACACCCTGTAACTCCGTCCTGCGTTAGTTTACACCCTGTAACTCCGTCCTGCGTTAGTTTACACCCTGTAACTCCGTCCTGCGTTATTTTACACCCTGTAACTCCGTCCTGCGTTAGTTTACACCCTGTAACTCCGTCCTGCGTTAGTTTACACCCTGTAACTCCGTCCTGCGTTAGTTTACAACCTGTAACTCCGTCCTGCGTTAGTTTACACCCTGTAACTCCGTCCTGCGTTAGTTTACACCCTGTAACTCCGTCCTGCGTTAGTTTACACCCTGTAACTCCGCCCTGCCTTAGTTTACGCCCTGTAACGCCGCCCTGCCTTAGTTTACGCCCTGTAACTCCGCCCTGCCTTAGTTTACAACCTGTAACTCCGCCCTGCCTTAGTTTACACCCTGTAACTCCGCCCTGCCTTAGTTTACGCCCTGTAACTCCGCCCTGCCTTAGTTTACGCCCTGTAACTCCGCCCTGCCTTAGTTTACGCCCTGTAACTCCGTCCTGCGTTAGTTTACGCCCTGTAACTCCGCCCTGCCTTAGTTTACGCCCTGTAACTCCGTCCTGCGTTAGTTTACAACCTGTAACTCCGTCCTGCGTTAGTTTACGCCCTGTAACTCCGTCCTGCGTTAGTTTACAACCTGTAACTCCGTCCTGCGTTAGTTTACGCCCTGTAACTCCGCCCTGCCTTAGTTTACGCCCTGTAACTCCACCCTGCCTTAGTTTACGCCCTGTAACTCCGCCCTGCCTTAGTTTACAACCTGTAACTCCGCCCTGCCTTAGTTTACGCCCTGTAACTCCGCCCTGCCTTAGTTTACAACCTGTAACTCCGCCCTGCCTTAGTTTACACCCTGTAACTCCGCCCTGCCTTAGTTTACGCCCTGTAACTCCGCCCTGCCTTAGTTTACGCCCTGTATCTCCGCCCTGCCTTAGTTTACGCCCTGTAACTCCGCCCTGCCTTAGTTTACGCCCTGTAACTCCGTCCTGCCTTAGTTTACGCCCTGTAACTCCGCCCTGCCTTAGTTTACAACCTGTAACTCCGTCCTGCCTTAGTTTACGCCCTGTAACTCCGCCCTGCCTTAGTTTACGCCCTGTAACTCCGCCCTGCCTTAGTTTACGCCCTGTAACTCCGCCCTGCCTTAGTTTACGCCCTGTAACTCCGCCCTGCCTTAGTTTACACCCTGTAACTCCATCCCGTGTGGTAGTGTGTTGATATCACTGACAGTAGTGATGATAAATGGACTGGATGCCGTCTCCCTAGCTGAGTGTGATCAGGGTTTAGTGGGTTAGTAGAGCACAGCAAGCCCAGCTCCCAGTCATCCCAGTGGAACTCTACTACGAGACTAATATCTCTCTTCTCATAGCTCTCCTCTCTCCCACAGCTCACTGTAACTGTTAAAGACATGACCTCCCCTTTCAGTGTCACTACCCAGAGGAGTAGGGTGGAGTCATACTCAAGGCACTCTGTGCTGTGGAAGGTCCCACGTGATGTCTGTCTCTCTTTTATTGTAACAGGGTTTCCCCTATCAACCATTGTGTGTAATGTGTTTTGGCCATATGTGAACTGACTGAGTAGTACTGTAGCAGTATTAGCAGTAGTACATAGGCTGGATTGCTGTAACTAACTACACATGAATGCATCATCCCCATTACATGTATCATCACTTTATTTGTTGGGTCATACATATCGTTGGGTACTGTAGCTGCATAGTTTAAGATACATCTGTAATTGTCATGTTCAACACTTTCATGTCAAATCTATAGATTCAATCTTCTAAGAAAGACACAGAGGAGCTGTATTTCTAATACAATATATCCCATTTAGCAGACCATTTTATCCAAAGACACTTAAAGTCAGGTGGGCATACATGTTTTACTAATGGCTGGTCCCGGGAATCGAACAGACTGTCCTGGCATTGCAAGAGTCATGCTCTACCAGCTGAGCTACAGAGGACCGTGCTCTACTTACTGAGCTACATAGCACCGTGCTCTACTAACTGAGCTACAGAGGACCGTGCTCTACTAACTGAGCTACAGAGGACCGTGCTCTACTAACTGAGCTACAGAGGACCGTGCTCTACTAACTGAGCTACAGAGGGCCGTGCTCTACTAACTGAGCTACAGAGGACCGTGCTCTACTTACTGAGCTACATAGCACCGTGCTCTACTAACTGAGCTACAGAGGACCGTGCTCTACTAACTGAGCTACAGAGGACCGTGCTCTACTAACTGAGCTACAGAGGGCCGTGCTCTACTAACTGAGCTACAGAGGACCGTGCTCTACTTACTGAGCTACATAGCACCGTGCTCTACTAACTGAGCTACAGAGGGCCGTGCTCTACTAACTGAGCTACAGAGGACCGTGCTCTACTAACTGAGCTACAGAGGACCGTGCTCTACTAACTGAGCTACAGAGGGCCGTGCTCTACTAACTGAGCTACAGAGGACCGTGCTCTACTTACTGAGCTACATAGCACCGTGCTCTACTAACTGAGCTACAGAGGGCCGTGCTCTACTAACTGAGCTACAGAGGACCGTGCTCTACTAACTGAGCTACAGAGGACCGTGCTCTACTAACTGAGCTACAGAGGACCGTGCTCTACTAACTGAGCTACAGAGGACCGTGCTCTACTAACTGAGCTACAGAGGACCGTGCTCTACTAACTGATCTACAGAGGACCGTGCTCTACTAACTGATCTACAGAGGACCGTGCTCTACTAACTGATCTACAGAGGACCGTGCTCTACTAACTGATCTACAGAGGACCGTGCTCTACTAACTGAGCTACAGAGGACCGTGCTCTACTAACTGAGCTACAGAGGACCGTGCTCTACTAACTGAGCTACAGAGGACCGTGCTCTACAAACTGAGCTACAGAGGACCGTGCTCTACTAACTGATCTACAGAGGACCGTGCTCTACTAACTGAGCTACAGAGGACCGTACTCTACTAACTGATCTACAGAGGACCGTGCTCTACAAACTGAGCTACAGAGGACCGTGCTCTACTAACTGATCTACAGAGGACCGTGCTCTACTAACTGATCTACAGAGGACCGTGCTCTGCTAACTGATCTACAGAGGACCGTGCTCTGCTAACTGAGCTACAGAGGACCGTGCTCTACTAACTGAGCTACAGAGGACCAGGTTCTACTAACTGAGCTACAGAGGACCATGTTCTACTAACTGAGCTACAGAGGACCATGTTCTACTAACTGAGCTACAGAGGACCGTGTTCTACTAACTGAGCTACAGAGGGCCGTGCTCTACTAACTGAGCTACAGAGGACCGTGTTCTACTAACTGAGCTACAGAGGACCGTGCTCTACTAACTGAGCTACAGAGGACCGTGCTCTACTAACTGAGCTACAGAGGACCGTGCTCTACTAACTGAGCTACAGAGGACCGTGTTCTACTAACTGAGCTACAGAGGACCGTGCTCTACTAACTGAGCTACAGAGGACCGTGCTCTACTAACTGATCTACAGAGGACCGTGCTCTACTAACTGATCTACAGAGGACCGTGTTCTACTAACTGAGCTACAGAGGACCGTGCTCTACTAACTGATCTACAGAGGACCGTGCTCTACTAACTGATCTACAGAGGACCGTGCTCTACTAACTGATCTACAGAGGACCGTGCTCTACTAACTGATCTACAGAGGACCGTGCTCTACTAACTGAGCTACAGAGGACCGTGCTCTACTAACTGAGCTACAGAGGACCGTGCTCTACTAACTGATCTACAGAGGACCGTGCTCTACTAACTGATCTACAGAGGACCGTACTCTACTAACTGAGCTACAGAGGACCGTGCTCTACTAACTGAGCTACAGAGGACCGTGCTCTACTAACTGAGCTACAGAGGACCGTGCTCTACTAACTGAGCTACAGAGGACCGTGCTCTACTAACTGAGCTACAGAGGACCGTGCTCTACAAACTGAGCTACAGAGGACCGTGCTCTACTAACTGATCGACAGAGGACCGTGCTCTACTAACTGAGCTACAGAGGACCGTGCTCTACTAACTGATCTACAGAGGACCGTGCTCTACAAACTGAGCTACAGAGGACAGTGCTCTACTAACTGATCTATAGAGGACATTGCTCTACTAACTGAGCTACAGAGGACCGTGCTCTACTAACTGAGCTACAGAGGACCGTGCTCTACTAACTGATCTACAGAGGACCGTGCTCTACTAACTGATCTACAGAGGACCGTGCTCTGCTAACTGATCTACAGAGGACCGTGCTCTGCTAACTGAGCTACAGAGGACCGTGCTCTACTAACTGAGCTACAGAGGACCGTGCTCTACTAACTGAGCTACAGAGGACCGTGCTCTACTAACTGATCTACAGAGGACCGTGCTCTACTAACTGAGCTACAGAGGACCGTGCTCTACTAACTGAGCTACAGAGGACCGTGCTCTACTAACTGAGCTACAGAGGACCAGGTTCTACTAACTGAGCTACAGAGGACCATGTTCTACTAACTGAGCTACAGAGGACCGTGTTCTACTAACTGAGCTACAGAGGACCGTGTTCTACTAACTGAGCTACAGAGGACCGTGTTCTACTAACTGAGCTACAGAGGACCGTGTTCTACTAACTGAGCTACAGAGGACCGTGTTCTACTAACTGAGCTACAGAGGACCGTGTTCTACTAACTGAGCTACAGAGGACCGTGCTCTACTAACTGAGCTACAGAGGACCGTGCTCTACTAACTGAGCTACAGAGGACCGTGCTCTACTAACTGAGCTACAGAGGACCGTGCTCTACTAACTGATCTACAGAGGACCGTGTTCTACTAACTGAGCTACAGAGGACCGTGCTCTACTAACTGAGCTACAGAGGACCGTGCTCTACTAACTGAGCTACAGAGGACCGTGCTCTACTAACTGAGCTACAGAGGACCGTGCTCTGCTAACTGAGATACAGAGGACCGTGCTCTGCTAACTGAGCTACAGCGGACCGTGCTCTGCTAACTGAGCTACAGAGGACCGTGCTCTGCTAACTGATCTACAGAGGACCGTGCTCTGCTAACTGAGCTACAGAGGACCGTGCTCTACTAACTGAGCTACAGAGGACCGTGCTCTACTAACTGAGCTACAGAGGACCGTGCTCTACTAACTGAGCTACAGAGGGCCGTGCTCTGCTAACTGAGCTACAGAGGACCGTGCTCTACTAACTGAGCTACAGAGGACCGTGCTCTACTAACTGATCTACAGAATACCGTGCTCTACTAACTGAGCTAAAGAGGGCCGTGCTCTGCTAACTGAGCTACAGAGGGCCGTGCTCTGCTAACTGAGCTACAGAGGACCGTGCTCTACTAACTGAGCTACAGAGGACCGTGCTCTACTAACTGAGCTACAGAGGACCGTGCTCTGCTAACTGAGTTACAGAGGACCGTGCTCTGCTGACTGAGCTACAGAGGACCGTGCTCTACTGACTGAGCTACAGAGGACCGTGCTCTACTAACTGAGCTACAGAGGACCGTGCTCTACTAACTGAGCTACAGAGGACCGTGCTCTACTAACTGAGCTACAGAGGACCGTGCTCTGCTAACTGAGCTACAGAGGACCGTGCTCTGCTAACTGAGCTACAGAGGACCGTGCTCTACTAACTGAGCTACAGAGGACCGTGCTCTACTAACTGATCTACAGAGGACCGTGCTCTACTAACTGAGCTACAGAGGACCGTGCTCTACTAACTGAGCTACAGAGGACCGTGCTCTACTAACTGAGCTACAGAGGACCGTGCTCTACTAACTGAGCTACAGAGGACCGTGCTCTACTAACTGAGCTACAGAGGACCGTGCTCTACTAACTGAGCTACAGAGGACCGTGCTCTGCTAACTGAGCTACAGAGGACCGTGCTCTACTAACTGAGCTACAGAGGACCGTGCTCTACTAACTGAGCTACAGAGGACCGTGCTCTACTAACTGAGCTACAGAGGACCGTGCTCTACTAACTGAGCTACAGAGGACCGTGCTCTACTAACTGAGCTACAGAGGACCGTGCTCTACTAACTGAGCTACAGAGGACCGTGCTCTACTAACTGAGCTACAGAGCACCGTGCTCTACTAACTGAGCTACAGAGGACCGTGCTCTACTAACTGAGCTACAGAGCACCGTGCTCTACTAACTGAGCTACAGAGGACCAGGTTCTACTAACTGATCTACAGAGGACCGTGCTCTACTAACTGAGCTACAGAGGACCGTGCTCTACTAACTGAGCTACAGAGGACCGTGCTCTACTAACTGAGCTACAGAGGACCGTGCTCTACTAACTGAGCTACAGAGGACCGTGCTCTACTAACTGAGCTACAGAGGACCGTGCTCTGCTAACTGAGCTACAGAGGACCGTGCTCTGCTAACTGAGCTACAGAGGACTGTGCTCTGCTATCTGAGCTACAGAGGACCGTGCTCTACTAACTGAGCTACAGAGGACCGTGCTCTACTAACTGAGCTACAGAGGACCGTGCTCTACTAACTGAGCCAGATTGAAGTGGGTACAATACAGATGCAGAGTTCACACTGTCAGCCTGATAGCCTGAATGTCTTTCTTCAAAGCCAGAGTTCACACTATCAACCTGTTAGCTTCACTGTCTTTCTTCATAGGCTCTATGCTGGGATGCATTCATTAGTGCACACTGTAGAAAAATATTTTGCAACAGAAAGTGCCTCTGTACCTACTGGTCTGAATACCACCCTGGTCAATGTGTATGTGGGCCTACTGGTCTGAATACCACCCTGGTCAATGTGTCTCTGTGGGCCTACTGGTCTGAATACCACCCTGGTCAATGTGTCTCTGTGGGCCTACTGGTCTGAATACCACCCTGGTCAATGTGTCTCTGTGGGCCTACTGGTCTAAATACCACCCTGGTCAATGTGTCTCTGTGGGCCTACTGGTCTGAATACCACCCTGGTCAATGTGTCTGTGGGCCGGCTGGTCTAAATACAACCCTGGTCAATGTCTCTGTGGGCCTACTGGTCTAAATACCACCCTGGTCAATGTGTCTCTGGGCCTACTGGTCTAAATACCACCCTGGTCAATGTGTCTGTGGGCCTACTGGTCTAAATACAACCCTGGTCAATGTCTCTGTGGGCCTACTGGTCTAAATACCACCCTGGTCAATGTGTCTCTGTGGGCCTACTGGTCTAAATACAACCCTGGTCAATGTCTCTGTGGTCCTACTGGTCTGAATACCACCCTGGTCAATGTGTCTCTGTGGGCCTACTGGTCTAAATACCACCCTGGTCAAAGTGTCTCTGTGGGCCGGCTGGTCTGAATACCACCCTGGTCAATGTGTCTCTGTGGGCCGGCTGGTCTGAATACCACCCTGGTCAATGTGTCTCTGTGGGCCGGCTGGTCTAAATACCTCCCTGGTCAATGTGTCTCTGTGGGCCGGCTGGTCTAAATACCTCCCTGGTCAATGTGTCTCTGTGGGCCGGCTGGTCCAAGTCAGCACCAATGACTGACCGTGGCCTGCATGCCTGTTGCTGTGAATGGGGTTGCTCTGGGCAACACCTTTTCAGCCAGCCCTATGAAGTCCCCAGTATGCTGGTCTTTGTCCCCACAAGGGCTGTCCTCTCAGCCAAAAGGGGCTCCTTTTTTTATGGGGACTATCAACTGGTGATAGATTGCGCCCAGCCATTTTTATTCACGCCACAGTCAATCACATAGACACGCACTTACACACTGACCACACACACACTGACTACATACACACTGACCACACACACACTGACCACATACACACTGACCACACACTTGGTCTTAGACATTCATCCCATAAACAGACACTCCAAGAGACGGTACCACACACACACACACTCAAACCCTTTATATCCTGATCTCCTGCCTCCTCCACATGTCTTCTCCAGAAAGGAGCTGTCTGCTGTTCTCTACTTCTGCTCCTCCGGACCGGAACATTCCTTCTATTCCTCATCCCTCTTAGAACAACCTCTCTCTCCCGCCTCTGCCATCTTCCCCCCTCTTGTCCTCCACTTACCCTCTTCCCCCTTTCCCACTCATTCTCCTCAGCTTTCTACCCCATCGCTTCATCTTTACCTCCTCTCACCTACTCATCCCCCATGCCCTCCTCCTCTCTTCCTCTCCTCCTCTGCTGTTGTCTAGACAGCTGAACTAGCTGCTGCCTCATTAGGCTGGTGATCACGCTTCTGAGCATGGATAAAGGACAGGAGTGTGGACTGCTACTTACACACACACACACACACACACACACACACACACACACACCCACACAGAGAGCACTCAATGCCTTGGGATGCTCTCTGACAGCGGTTACCCTATGGATGAAATATCGTCTCTATGGATGAAATATCGTCTCGATGGATGAAATATCGTCTCGATGGATGAAATATCGTCTCGATGGATGAAATATCGGCTCGATGGATGAAATATCGTCTCTATGGATGAAATATCGTCTCTATGGATGAAATATCGTCTCGATGGATGAAATATCGTCTCGATGGATGAAATATCGGCTCGATGGATGAAATATCGGCTCGATGGATGAAATATCGGCTCGATGGATGAAATATCGGCTCGATGGATGAAATATTGGCTCAATGGATGCAAATCAATTTGGAGTCAATGAGGGAAGGGGGTAGGGAACACACTTACTGTGGAAAACTAGCCTCTCTTCACACTCACCTTTCTGCACCTCTGGTCCCTTTCTTATCCTTTCCTCATCTCACCTCTCCTTTCCTGCTCTCTCCATTCATCTCCTCTCCTCTCCCCTTCCCTCGTTCTCTCCCCCTCTCTTCCCTCGTTCTCTCCCTCTCCTCTCCTCACCCCTTCTCTTCCCTTCTCTCCCTCTCTCCTCCTCTCCTTCTCTCCCCTTCTCTTACCATGTTCTCTCTCTCTCCTCCTCTTCCCTTGTTCTCTCCCTCTCTCCTCCTCTCCCCTTCTCTTCCCTCGTTCTCCCCTCTCCCTTTCTCTTCCCTCGTTCTCCCCTCTCCCCTTCTCTTCCCTCGTTCTCTCCCTCTCTCCTCCTCTCCCCTTCTCTTCCCTCGTTCTCCCCTCTCCCTTTCTCTTCCCTCGTTCTCCCCTCTCCCCTTCTCTTCCCTCGTTCTCCCCTCTCCCCTTCTCTTCCCTCGTTCTCCCCTCTCCCCTTCTCTTCCCTCGTTCTCCCCTCTCCCCTTCTCTTCCCTCGTTCTCTCCCTCATTCTCTCTCCTTCTCTTCCCAGTCCTTAGTCAGTGCCACATAAGTGTTTTTCTGAGAGCCGTCCTCTCCCCTTCTGAGGGGTCAACGTCTTACCCCATCTGACACAGTAAAGTCACTATCACCTTTTACTTGTCAAACGTAATGCCTGTAAACTGTTTGTGAACAGTGAGAGGAGAGGAGAGGAATTATGTTTTTTAGGAAGGCCAAGTTGCCTGAGTCAGCTCAGTGAATTCACATTGTAAATATCACTCTGTCACATCTGAGGTCAGTGTGTGTGTGTGTGTGCACTGAAAAGCATTAATAAGCCATGATAAAACAACCCTAGTAAATCTGCCCTGTATTTCATTCATGGTGACTGATGCTGTGAGAGAGAATCAGAGGGCAGAGGCTTCCTGAACCCACAACCTGAGATGATGCATTGTGGGAGATTGAGTTCTATGGAATGTTAGCATGATCCATGTGAATTCACCTACAGGGCCAAAAGACTTTGTAACTGATAACAGAGAAACTGGTTACATTGTTTATGGTCCAACAGTGGTGTTTGAGACTAAGATATCCACAGGCTTGCTGACTGATCTGATGTGAAGGATAGACGAGGATGTCCAAGCTTTTTCAGTCTTCGCTTTATCCTTTATACAGAGCCATTTTAAACCTTAGTACTGATTTCAGTGTCTGACATTCCTAGACTACAGAGGGAAATATGTGCATACCAGATGTGTGTGTTACTCTTCATTGTTATACAGTACTGTGGTATCAAAGTCATGGTTTGAGTGTTAAAATGTGTATTTGGGGCTAGAGGTCTCCCAGATATGCTGTCATAACCTATGCAGCCATGTACTCTGCTATGGGCCTATTGGAAGTGAAGGCAACACTTAAACGTGTTTGTACCCCGCGCCCTCTACCCCCTTCCACCCCGTCTTGCCCCGTCCCTGGGCTCCATGTCACCCCAGGGTCCAATGTCTGCCTGGCCACCCGCTGACTGTGCCCCAATCCATAACGCCAACGTCACCCCCTCCTCTTCCCCCACTGGGGTCATCATACTCTCACCCATTGCTCCCTAACACTATATTGCCCAAAGTCAAAGCTAGCACTGCCCTCTAAAAAGAAAGGAAATGAAACTGAAAGCAGCTAAAAATGGCCCGACCCTGCGCTCCCCCTTAAAGCTACTGACTGAGCTAGCTACCTCAAGGCTACTGACGGGGCTGGCCAGAGGAACCCAGCAGATAGTGTAGGGCAGGGATGGGTAACTTTGATGGGGGTGGGGGCCACAAAAAGATCTGAACTCATCATGAGGGGCTGCAGTTGCTCGCGGGTTTGCTTACTCACATACATAGAATTTCATGCAATTCTACTCATTTTGCCAAAGGGGGGAGAGAAATGTTACAATTTATTATATATCTGTGTGAGACTGACTAAGAAAATCAATGGGGGCCCCCCGGCCGGTAATTCAACCATGATAACACGTTTAGATCGCTGGCCGCTAAACTAACTTAGCAATGTAAAAATGTTACCTGACATGGGCTAACTGACTGACTTTTCAGTCTCTGGCTCAACCAGAAACATGCTGCTGTATAAACACCTCTCTAAATACAGCTTGTGTATTCTACTACTGTCACTGGCAAGGAAGTTGAGACCCAGACTGAGATTGATTTGAGGGCCTTCAAAAGGGGGCCACGGGCAGCCAGTTGTCCATCCATGGTGTAGGGGGAGAGGGTGATGATGATGTTATTGTCTTCTGTTGTGCTTCGTCTGCCCTCTTGCACTAGTAGTTACATCTTTTATGCTGCTTCAGGCAGGTTTTTCACACAACTGGGATGTTTAATGAATCTTATTTCAGGAACATGATCACCGTTTAGGACAAATGTGTCTGAATTTGCAACCGATGCAATTTTTTCATCTTCCGTTTCAGAGGCATGGAGCGTGAGTGAGCTCTACTCGAGAGAAACACAAACATTCCATTTGAAATGAAAAACCCTCCAGAAATAATTGCATCTCATCAGTTTCCTGTTTTAACAAGTTGAATTCAATGGAATAGTTTGTTCAGAATTAGTCCCATCCCTTTCATTCCAATTTCGTGACTATAATTACCCCCAGAATATTCCTTGCTCGTCCTCCTGCCTTGTCTGTCTGAAGCATTAGCCACTGAGCAGAAGAGACATGGCTCCTGTGTCTCCGTCTGTGTCTCTGTCTGTTGCTGTGTCTCCGTTTGTGTCTCTTGTCTGTTGCTGTGTCTCCGTCTGTGTCTCTGTCTGTTGCTGTGTCTCTGTCTGTGTCTCTGTCTGTTGCTGCATCTCCATCTGTCTATGTCTGTGTCTCCGTCTGTCTGTTGCTGCGTCTCTGCCTGTTGCTGTGTCTGTGTCTCTGTCTGATGGACCTGACAAAGACCCAGCTCAGATCCAAGTCTTGTCTACTATTAAAGGTGCTACGAGTAACATAATGGACCTTTTTAGTTTGTTTCTCTCTGTAAGTATAGTGTGATCTTTACGACAACATTGCTGTGTCCGTCTGTCTGTGACTGTCTCCAGGGATATCTTGGGTCACTCAGACAGGCAGGTGACACAGAGAATAGATGACATTCAGTTCAGTTAGAGAAAGGGTGTGGCATCTTCTCATGACTGAAACATGAGATCCATCCTAATTGTCCCCTCTGTTTCTGTCTCCACCTCCTAAAATATACCAATAGCTCATAGTTAGCTAGTCACTGTCATGTCCACCTCCGTTGCTGAACGGAACATTTTACAACAGAAATAAAACAACAACAAAGGTTTTTTTATTGACACATATTCTATTCATGCTAGAATTCCCAAAAGCAGGTGGTTTCTGAGCCAAGCCACGGTGAGGTAAATGGTCCTCAGTCGTAGGGTTATTGTGAGGTCACGACCGGCCGGAGATCGTGTTACACTCTCTCTCCCAGCACAAAAGAAGAGGAAGGCAGAGCTTCTCCTCAGCTTTTGTTATATCCAAGGTGGGCTAGAATTACCAATGTAATGGGATTTTTTTTAAAGCTGCTTCTGCGTTTTCTGTCTGGCCAGCGGAAGTATTCTCTGAAATTGCCATTGCAATGTGACGACAGTTTGTCCCTCAAATAGAAAAGAACGTGACCTGATTTCTGTGGGGTTTGAGTTAGTCTGAGTTAATACTAGTTCCTCTAACTTTGACAAATGCTTTCCCACACAATGTAGTGTAACTCGATAGCAGTGGGGGATTAAGGTTTTGGGAGGTGATTTGGTGGTGTAGGCTGAATGAACAAGTCTGGTGAATGACTGGGACATTTCTACACGTTTTCAGCTGGCAGACTTTCTCTTTCGGTTTTGACCCTTGACCTAAAGGACAGATTGGGTTGTGGAATGGGAGGGATATTGGACTGGTGTCATGGACAGCCAATATTTTTACACTGGCTGCACTGCATCCCAATGTTGAAAAGGAGAAGGGAATTGGTTTTGGATATATGATATGAGCAGTGTGGATTTTCATGAATACTGAACAAAGCTACACATACTGTAGGCTGATGTCCATCACCTCCATCTTGAATGTGGAATTACCCCACCAACACCACAAATATAGAGTTGATGGAATGCGTTTATGTTTTCTTTATGTTATTGGGAATAATATTGTGTGTTTATGGTTTAATCTTAGTTCCTAACTCCAACTTTCCTGACTCCAATTGATGAAATGGTTAGTCTTAAGATTGCATTTTCACATTCGTAATAGTTTCAATGGCTGATTTTAGGATCAGGATCATCCATGTTTCCTAATGCTTTTTGCAATTTGCAAGTGACACGAATGGTAATAATATGTTCTTGGAAGTACAAACCAAACATTCTAAGTCCCTTAAGATGTGTGTTCTCTTAACATCTCTGGGATATGTGGGACGCTAGCGTCCCGCATGGCCAACATCCAGTGAAAATGCAGAGCGCCAAATTCAAATAAATTACTATTAAAATTAAACTTTCATGAAATCACACATGCAATACACCAAATTAAAGCTACACTTGTTGTAAATCCAGCCAATGTGTCAGATTTCAAAAAGGCTT
Organism: Salvelinus alpinus; assembly: GCF_045679555.1. Lineage (NCBI taxonomy): Eukaryota > Metazoa > Chordata > Actinopteri > Salmoniformes > Salmonidae > Salvelinus > Salvelinus alpinus. Next base: position 17,528,802 of record NC_092090.1, read on the forward strand.
TACGACGAAAGCACATCAAACGATTATGTTAGGTCAGTACATAGCCACAGAAAAACACATCAATTTTTCCAGCCAAAGAGAGGCGTCACAAAAAGCATAAATAGAGATAAAATTAATCACTAACCTTTGATGATCTTCATCAGATGACACTCATAGGACTTCATGTTGCACAATACATGTATGTTTTGTTCGATAAAGTTCATATTTATATCCAAAAATCTCAGTTTACATTGTTCAGTAATGTTCAGTAATGTTTTGCTTCCAAAACATCCCGTGAATTTGCAGAGAGCCACATCAATTTACAGAAATACTCATCATAAATGTTGATGAAAATACATGTGTTATTCATGGAACTTTAGATAAACTCCTCCTTAATGCCACCGCTGTGTCAGATTTCAAAAAAGCTTTATCGAAAAAGCACACCATGCAATAATCTGAGTACAGCGCTCAGAGCCCAATCGACCCAAAGAGATATCCGCCATGTTGGAGTCAACATAAGTCATAAATAGAATTATAAATATTTACTTACCTTTGATGATCTTCATCAGAATGCACTCCCAGGAATCCCAGTTCCACAATAAATGTTTGATTTGTTCGATAAAGTCCATCATTTATGTCCAAACACCTCCTTTTGTTCGCGCGTTTAGTACACAATCCAAACTGACGACGCGCGGGCAGGTCCAGGAGAAAGTTCAGACGACAAGTCATATTACAGTCAGTAGAAACATGTCAAACTAAGTATAGAATCAATCTTTAGGATGTTTTTGTCATAAATCTTCAATAATGTTCCAACCGGAGAATTCCTTTGTCTTCAGAAATGCAATGAAACGCAAGCTACCTCTCATGTGAATGTGCGTGACCAGGTCGTGGCACTCTGCCAGACCTCTGACTCAATCCCCTCTCATCCCCCATCCTTTATAGTAGAATCATCAAACAAGGTTCTATAGACTGTTGGCATCTAGTGGAAGCCTTAGGAAGTGCAACATTACCCCATTTCCACTGTATCTTGGATAGGCAAAGAGTTGAAACACTACAAACCTCAGATTTCCAACTTCCTGGTTGGATTTTTTCTCAGGTTTTTGCCTGCCATATGAGTTCTGTTATACTCACAGACATCATTCAAACAGTTTTAGAAACTTCAGAGTGTTTTCTATCCAAATCTACTAATAATATGCATATATTAGCAACTGGGACTGAGTAGCAGGCCATTTACTCTGGGCACACTTTTCATCCAAACGTGAAAATGCTGCCCCCTATCCATAAGAAGTTTTAAGTAGGTGTTTATGGTAAATATGTAATTTCCCTGAACACGTTCCTACATCGGTTAATCTGATTGGAGCAGCTTGACCAATCTACCAATCGTCATGTGTTCCAACTAAGTGTTGGGTTTCCCAGAGTTGTAAGCAGTACAGTGACACACACACACACACACACACACACACACACACACACACACACACACACACACACACACACACACACACACACACACTGTATGTTTGTTTATTCCATGTGTAAATCTGTGTTGTTTGTCGCACTGCTTTGCTTTATCTTGGCCAGGTTGCAGTTGTAAATGAGAACTTGTTCTCAACTGGCCTACCTGGTTAAATATAGGTGAATAAATAAAAAACACAGGGCCCTTTTAGAAGTGTGACTAAAATGAATGTGGACTAAATTACTTGTTAAATGATTACCTCGTACCGCAGTCATTAGCAGAGAGTTACCGCACGCGGAATGTCTTTGAAGGAGGGCTGCTTTGTGAGAGCAGGTTGGTTCCCTCTAAGCTCTGTTTGGGGCAAATCAGATCTATATGGATCATGGAAACGTGCTTACATACAGTGGTATAAACACACTTAGACCCCAAACAAGTCCTTCTGTTGGAGAACTTTTCTGCCCCCTGCTTTCAATGCTACATTCACAAAGCATCTCAGAGTAGGAGTACTGATCTAGGATCAGACTCCCCCCTCCATCCATATAGTCTCATTATAATCTAAAGGAAGCTAAACTGATCCTAGATCAGCACTCCTACTCTGAGATGCTTTGTTATGAGATTCTCTTCTACCCGCCATTTGTTATCTGAAGTGACCAGCTATGCCCACTGTCGAACGCCATCTCCCATCAGTTGCTGAGGCTTGAGGTGAGGCAGGGTGTAAGGAGGGGCGTAAATAAGCTGTGGGGGTTTGTCCATTGTGGGGGGATATTAGTAACCCTCTTAGGCAAAGCCAGTCTCTGGGCCTGACCCCGAGGGCTCATTTGAAGTGCTTAGCGCTCGTTTGGGGCTTTGTCGCACCCCTCGCCCCATTGGCAGTGTCGACCCCAGCCCAGCCAGCCCCTGTGGCTGTGGAGCAGCGCCGAGCCAGGGACCTTTACCCCTGCGTGCCACGGGGGAGTGGACACCCACACACACACACACACACATACACATACCCTTGCAAACACACACTCGCATACATACACCAGCTAGCACACATACACACATTCTCTATCTAACACACACACACACACACACACACACACACACACACACACACACACACACACACACACACACACAGAGAGTCCCCCGTTCCCCAACTCAGCCGATGGTCTTATTTCCCTCTGTCCACTCCCACCCCCATCCCTCTGTTCCCTTCTCTTTTTCCACCCCCTGAGGGTTGCCAGGCAACAGGAAAATAGTTCACACACAACCTCACACACGCCCTATGTCTGAGAGGGCTTTCTGGATGTCCTTGTTTCCATCATGGAGTGTGGCGGTCATAAAGGGCTCAGAGAGAGCCTTCCTGTCTGTCTGTGTCTCTGTGGGACACTCTCATCCACTGACCAACATATCACCACGTAGACTTCTCTTAATGGGAAGTTATATCACAGCTGTGAGTTATATGAAACAATGTGTGTAACTACACTGCAATTCCACTGTCAATCTGTACCAATACTGTATATACTACATACCAATGGGTATCAGCAATGTCTTTGTCACTGCCATGTGAATGCATGGATTTAGGGTCACTTCAACTTTTGATCAAGGAAGGTTTGTCACCTCTCTGGATAGTCTGAGATGTCTTCTCAGACCTGCTGTCACAGAGGCCCCAGGGAGGGCTGTTGGTACGCTGCCTCTCCCTCTCTTGTCGCCATCGATTGCTCTGGTCTGCCCCTGAACTCAAACGTTAGGGGAGCTGAGCAGCTCTTCTGGATTGGTTTGACCTTCCGCCTCGCACATGCTCAGTGGGGTCTGTGATCCCTGAGCCAAACATGCACACACAGTGCACACAGTACACACCCACACACAGTACACACACACACACACACACACACACACACACACACACACACACACACACACACACACACACACCCACACACACACCAGGCAGGTAGCGAGGTCTGTAGGTGTCTGACAGCCAGACAACGGTGTGATGTGTTTTCTGTCCTCACCCACTGAGGAACGATGTATATGTCATTGATTTTCTCTCTACCCAGTTTCCGCTGCTGTGCACTTAGCAGGGCTGACTCCTGGCCTGATCAATGCATTGTTTTTCTTTTTCAATCCCACTCCACTGAGCTGGAGACACGAAAGGTCACACAGGCAAAGTTTTGGCATGGGGTGGAGGGGGCATATGGAGGCCCTGTAGCATGATGTGGGTGTGTGTTGTAGGAATGTGCTTTTTATTTCCCACTGAAAAGAAAAGACAGTTCATCACGGATGTTTTGGCAGCCTGTTATCTATCATGGTTGTGCTGTGATGCTTAGTCAAATCCAGCTCACTTCATCTAGTCTGTATCAAATGACCTAAATCACCAGGGGTTATGACCTTCACCCATTCCTGTAGGCACCTCCGGTAGGCATCGTCTGTCCTTACCCTCTCTCACCTTAGGTTAAGCATAGCCTTAACAACATCCTCTCTAGACTTTAGCATCTCCAGATGAACCTCTTGCTAATCATCTATAGTCTCCAGGCTCAACCAGGCTTTACCTGCCCATAGATAACCTCTGTGCTCTGATTCCTCCTGTTTCCTGCTGCTGCCTGTCAGACACGTAGGTCATTGGTGTATCTTTATGGTCTGACATACTTCACCGTGACAACACAGACGTGTTCACAGGACAGGAGAGGTGCAGTTGTCCATGTGACAGACTGACTGCTGACCTGGGAGCTGCTGGAGGGGCTTGAGAATCCCTTTCAATCCAATGTTATTCAAACCTGTATTTGGGAGATCTCAATACCCTTTACAATAGACATTTAGAAAGGACATAAAACATTTCAGTACAAACTTTGTTGAATGCAACGGCGATGGTACTAGCTTGTTAAAAGTTCTATTAAAATGAGCCATATCAGATAAACTGTAACGCCCCAATCAAGAAGCCCTGATAATGCTGTAGCCGAGTGGAATGTGCATGTCCACCCCCAGAGGCTTTGTGGAGTGGGACGTCATCTCCTCACGTAGTGATGCTGTTAACCCCTGTACCCAAACACATAGTCATTAGAGGACAGATGAGGATCTCTGGGAGGGGAGGGGCTCTCCTTAAGCTGCGTGGCTGGAGGGGGTGAGGGTCGGGCAGGCAGGCACAGGGGGTTAAGAGAGGTGGGTGGAGGTGTGGACCACTGGGTTTCGGATGTCTAGTAGATTCCACCTGAGGTAAATTATAGGGGTTTAGGTTCTACTGGGGAGAGCAGAGCACTGCCATCCCACACATTTCCTCACCATACAGTACACACACTCATTTCCCCAACACACATCAACTCTGATAACACACACACACAATGTTAATTTAGAGAGATCATCGCTTACAGCCCAGAGATGCTCAGAAGCAGCCTCTGTCCGTAAACACTCCACCCCACATACACACACTGGGCCAACTCATCGCCTCCTCTTCACATTGTTCCTGAAGTGCCGTTAACGGCCACACTTATGACCCCTCGGGTGGACCAGGGCAGCCCCTCTTAGCCTGTTGAGTTGTTAGCGTGTTAGCGTTGAGGCTTTACGTCAGTAGGCCTCATTAGCCTAGCGTCTTTGTGTTGTTATGACCCTCCGAGAGGACCAGGGCAGCCCTTCTTAGCCTGTTGAGTTGTTAGCGTTGAGGCTTTACGTTAGTAGGCCACATTAGCCTAGCGTCTTTATGTTGTTATGTTGGCCCAGAGCAGCTCCAAAGATTAGCCCTGCTGGGGAACAAGTTACTCTTGCTGCTAAAGAGTTTGATTCTAATGACTCCGGTATTAGCCCTAGTCAAGTGTGTTACACACACACACACTCCACACAAATTCTCAAACTCGTACAATCCCACGCATACACATTACTCTATTCACACCTTGACAAAGCACACACACACACACACACACACACACACACACACACACACACACACACACACACACACACACACACACACACACACACACACACACACACACACACACACACACACACACACACACACACACCGTGTCCCCCTGAGCTGTCACAGAGCTAAATCTCTCTGAGGTATTTAGCGACACGCTAGCAGGTTTCCTCCACACTGGCCGTGCTGAGCAGAAGGGAGTACTAAAGCAGCTGAAACCACTTACACCAGGGCTCTCAACCCTGTTCCTGGAGAACTACCCTCCTGGAGCTTTTCTCTCCAACCAGCTAATTATTAGAATCAGGTGTGCTAGATTAGGTTTGTAGAAAAAACCTGCAGGACGGTAGCTCTCCAGGAACAGCGTTGGAGAGCCCTGATTTACACCCAACATGGGCTCTCTGTGACCACAACATCACTGGAGTGGAGAGTGCCACTGTCTATGTTGATGTGTTTCTGTCAACAAATTAAATAATATCTCTCTCTCCCTCTTTTTCCCCCTCCATCTCCCCTCTCACTTTTTTGCTCTTTCTCTCTCTCTCTCTCTCTGTCTCTCTCTCTCACCCCCTCTTTCTCACTCTTTTTCCTCTCTCCTCCCTCTCTCTCTGTCTGTTGCGCTCTCTCTCCTCTCTCTCTCTCTCTCTCTCTCTCTCTCTCTCTCTCTCTCTCTCTCTCTGTCTCTGTCTCTGTCTCTGTCTCTCTCTCTGTCTCTGTCTCTGTCTCTCTGTCTCTCTCTCTGTCTCTGTCTCTGTCTCTGTCTCTCTCTCTGTCTCTGTCTCTGTCTCTGTCTCTCTGTCTCTGTCTCTCTCTCTGTCTGTTGCGCTCTCTCTCCTCTCTCTCTCTCTCTCTCTCTCTCTCTCTCTCTCTGTCTCTGTCTCTGTCTCTGTCTCTGTCTCTCTCTCTGTCTCTGTCTCTGTCTCTGTCTCTCTCTCTGTCTCTGTCTCTGTCTCTCTGTCTCTGTCTCTGTCTCTCTCTCTGTCTCTCTCTCTGTCTATGTCTCTCTCTCTGTCTCTCTCTCTCTGTCTCTGTCTCTGTCTGTCTCTCTCTCTCTCTCTCTCTCTCTCTCACCCACTCTTTCTCACTCTTTTTCCTCTCTCCTCCCTCTCTCTCTGTCTGTTGCGCTCTCTCTCCTCTCTCTCTCTCTCTCTCTCTCTCTCTCTCTATCTCTATCTCTGTCTCTGTCTCTGTCTCTGTCTCTGTCTCTGTCTCTATCTCTGTCTCTGTCTCTGTCTCTGTCTCTGTCTCTCTCTCTCTCTCTCTCTCTCTCTCTCTCTGTCTCTGTCTCTCTGTCTCTGTCTCTGTCTCTGTCTCTGTCTCTGTCTCTGTCTCTGTCTCTGTCTCTGTCTCTGTCTCTGTCTCTGTCTCTGTCTCTGTCTCTCTCTCTCTCTCTCTCTCTCTCTCTCTCTCTCTCTCTCTCTCTCTCTCTCTCTCTCTCTCTCTCTCTCTCTCTCTCTCTCTCTCTCTCTCTCTCTCTCTCTCTCTCTCTCTCTCTCTCTCTCTCTCTCTCTCTCTCTCTCTCTCTCTCTCTCTCTCTCTCTTTATTCAAGTTACCCCGCTTTTTTCTCCGTCAACAAGGGTAACGATTTCAAATGTACCACCGTTTATTCCAAATGAGCTATTGGAGCGCGAGTTATTGCGCTTTGGGAAGTTTGCAAGCTCAATTAAGGTTGTTCCGTTGGGTTGCAAACACCCGGCGTTGAAACAGGTTATGTCGTTTCGGCGACAGGTGTTTATGTTTTTGGACTCACCGGAGCAGACTTTAGAGATATCGTTTAAAGTCAAGTATGACAATAGAATGTATATGGCGTATGCTAGTACGGGTAGTCAACGGTGTTTTGAGTGTGGGGATGTTGGCCATAAGCGACATGCTTGCCCGAAAAGGGAGAAGGCAGAGGGAGGGGCGCAGGTGGTCATCGTAACGCCTGGGCCCACTGATGTAGGGAGAGGTGGGCTGACAGTGGTTGAGCAGCCACAAGCACCTGTTGCCGAGGAACAAGTTATCCGTGTTGAAGAGCCAGTTCCTCAGACTGGTGAGGAGGTGCCCAGTACGAGTACTGGGGCACAGGAGGGGGTTCATATGGAGTTAATCTCAAAGGTAGTGGAGGAGATGCCCACTACGAGTAATGGAGTACAGGAGGGGGTTCATGTGGAGCTAATCTCACAGGTAGTGGAGGAGATGCCCACTACGAGTAATGGAGTACAGGAGGGGGTTCATGTGGAGCTAGACTCCAAGGGAGTGGAGGAGATGCCCACTACGAGTAATGGAGTACAGGAGGGGTTTCATGTGGAGTTAGGCTCCCAGGTAGTAGAGGAAATGCCCACTACGAGTAATGGGGTACAGGAGGGGGTTCATGTGGAGCTGGGCTCTCATGTAGTGGAGGAGATGCCCACCACGGGTAATGGGGTTCAGGTGGGGCTAGTCTCCCAGGTAGTGGAGGAGATGCCTGGTACGAGTGATGGGGTGCAAGTGGGGAGTGTTGAAAGGGATGTGGTAGAGGGGAGTCAGTGGTCTGTGGCCTCAGCTGAGGAGGATCAGGAGAAGGATATGGATATCTCTTCTGATATGACAGCAGCTGGTGAGAACTCAATTTATGATCTAGAGGAGGTAAATGGGTTTCTGGATCAGACTTTTGGGAAATCTGTAAAATTGGCAGAATATTTTGATGTTGATAAGTTTGTGAGGTCAGCTGTGATGTTACAGAAGACGGTGGGGTTAGACCAGTTGAGTGAGAAGAAGCGGTTTCGCTTGAGGAAATTTGTTACTGCTGTTACAGCAGCAAAAGGTGGTGGGAAACGTGGTCAGGTTAATAAGAAAATATTTAAATAATGATGATGATCATGCTTCATAGGGTGTCTTTTTTCTCTTTGGTTTCTCTGTGGTTTATTCTGCTTTTCTTTTCTCTTTTCTACATGGAGGTACTAAGGGTAGGTTCTCTCAATATTAATGGGGGAAGGGACAGAAATAAGAGGGCTTGGGTTTTAGAAGAAATAAAACAGAAAAGGCTTAATGTAGTTTTCCTACAGGAGACACATAGTGATGAGGCTAATGAGGTTGACTGGGGTATGTGGTGGGAGGGGCAGCATATACTCAGTCATGGTACTAATTTCAGTGCTGGGGTGGCCATCTTGTTTTCCTCAGGTTTAGGGGTGACTGTGATATCTACAACAGAGATTGTCAAGGGTCGGGTTTTATTGGTCAAGGTGGATGTTATGGGGTTTTTGTTTCTTTTTTTGAATGTTTATGCTCCTAATGAGGGTACCGAGCGTCTTGTTGTGTTTGATAAAATAAAAGAAACCTTAAGACAGTGTGACCAAGAGGGGTGTATGGTTGTAGGGGGGGACTGGAACTGTACTGTGGATTTTACTGTTGATCGCAACGCTGAAGAACCTCACCTGCGGTCAGCCACTTTCCTGTCTGGCTTACTAACTGAGTTAGAGCTTTGTGATGTGTGGAGAGTAAAGAATGCAAAAGTTAGGCAATACACATGGTTGAAAGTGAATGAAGGTCGTGTCAGTGCAGCAAGGTTAGATAGGTTGTACGTATCTGATCAATACTGTAGTAGGGTTGGAAGGTGTGCCATTACTCCTGTGGGTTTCTCTGATCATCACATTATAACTGTTGATATTCACTTGTCCTGTCCACGAAGGTCATCACCTTACTGGTATTTTAATGTTAAATTGTTACATGATGTCAAGTTTTGTGAAAGGTTTTTGTTGTTTTGGGAAAAATGGAGGGTTACAAAAGGGAATTTTGAGTCCTTGAGACAATGGTGGGATGTTGGGAAGGCCCAAATACGAGTATTTTGTCAACAGTATACTGCTTTGTCTCAAATTGAAGTTAAAGAGACTATCAATGCCCTTGAACAGGACATCAAATCAATTGAATTGAAGCTGCTCACTCAGAATGACCCTGGACTAGTCATGAACTTACAGGACAAGAGACATGAACTGAGGTCGTTTCTGCATGAAAGAGTGAAAGGTGCCTTGATTAGGTCTCGTTTCGCTTCCCTCAAGGATATGGATGCTCCTAGTGCCTTTTTTTTTAACCTTGGACAGTCGACATTACAACGCAAACAGATGGTCTGCCTTCGTCTCCCTGGTGGGAAGGTGACCACGGATGACAGTGAAATGCGTCAACATGCCGTGGATTTCTACTCTGCCCTCTATAAGGCGGAGGATTGTGACTCTCTGTGTACTGAACAGTTGTTACATGGTCTTCCTAAATTGGGACCTGAACAGAGAGTCGCATTGGACTCTGACATTACACTGCAAGAGCTGTCCACAGCAGTTATGCAGCTCTCAACAGGCCGAGCCCCTGGCATTGATGGTTTACCATCTGAGTTCTATAAGCACTTTTGGGGGTCTATTGGGGAGGATTTTTATGAAGTGGTGTGTGAATCTTTTCATGAGGGTTCTCTTCCTGTATCCTGTCAACGTGCGGTGCTTTCACTGTTGCCAAAAAAGGGGGATTTGGCTCTCATAAAAAATTGGAGACCTGTTGCTTTGCTGTGTGCAGAATATAAAATTGTTTCAAAATGTCTCTCAAACAGGTTGAAAGAGTATCTGGGATTGTTGGTCCACAAGGACCAGTCCTACTGTGTACCTGATCGCTCAATTGTTGACAACTTGTTTCTGATAAGAGATGTTCTAGACATTTGTAAACTGTCTGATGTAAATGTGGGTTTACTTTCTTTGGATCAGGAGAAGGCTTTTGACCGCGTGGACCACCAGTATTTGTTCAAAACGATGAAAGCCTTTGGGTTTGGGGATGTTTTTTTGTCTTGGATGAATTTACTGTATGCTGGGGCCTCGTGTATGGTGAAGGTGGGGGGTGGTTTGAGTTGCCCCATCCCTGTCCAAAGGGGTATCAGGCAGGGATGCCCAATTTCAGGGCAGTTATATAGTCTGGCGATTGAACCAATGCTTTGTTTTTTAAGAGCGAAGCTTACTGGTTTCTCTGTGCCAGGTGTAATGAAGGGTCCCACGATAGCACTGTCTGCGTATGCAGATGATGTGACAGTTTTTATTACAGGGGCTGAGGATGTTAAGGTTCTCTCAGACGCTTTAATGGTGTATGAGGGTGCCTCCTCAGCTAGAGTCAATTGGGGAAAGAGTGAAGCGCTGTGGGCAGGTCAGCTTCAGATAGGGTCCGCTCCACGGTTACCAGGGGGGCTTCAGTGGGGCAGAGATGGGATGAAGACATTGGGTGTTTTTCTAGGCTCTGATGTCTTTCAGAAAAATAACTGGGAGGGTGTAGTGGAGAAAGTGTGTGCCAGACTGTCAAGATGGAAATGGGTGCTACCCCAGTTGTCTTATAGGGGAAGGGTACTGGTAATTAATAATCTTGCTGCCTCTACCCTGTGGCACAGACTAATGATTTTGCAGCCACCAAAGGGTCTGATACAAGAGCTTCAGAGGACCCTTGTCAATTTCTTCTGGTCTGGACAACACTGGATCAAAGCTGCAGCTTTGTACCTGCCACTGCACGAGGGGGGGCAAGGCCTGGTGGACATTTCCTCTAGGATCATGGCTTTCCGGCTTCAAGCAGCCCAGAGACTGTTGTACAGTGACGGTTCTAGCTGGGTCGACACAGCCTACGCACTGATGAGGAGAGCAGGCTGTTTGGGCTTAGACAAGCACCTTTTCCTCTTAAAGCTGGAGGGGGGTGAGTTGAATGGCCTGACTCCATTCTATGAGTCTGTTATGCAGGCTTGGAGGATTCTGGTCAAGTCCCGTAAGGCCGGCACGCTACCAGGGATGTGGCTTTTTGAAGAGCCTCTTTTTTATAACACTGCCATCCAGTCCAGTGCTCTGGGTTCAGCCAGCCTGCGTTCATGCCTGTTAGGTGTCGGGTGCACCAAGCTGGGTCATCTGATGCAGAGCAGGAGCAGATCGTTGGAGGAGCTGGGAGAAAGAGCGGGGATCCGATCATCTCGCCTACTGAGGAAGGTCGTCGCTGAGGTCTGTGACTCCTTGCCAGTGCTTCATCGTCAGTATGTGACTGACATTTCCAATTCTGATCGGTGGAAGGAGGGTCTGGATTATGTGTTCCCTGCACTGATTGTTAGTGCTGCGGTGGGGGCATTTGACGAGGACGTGGGGATGCTGCTTTCCTTCGATACCCCGGAGCTGGGGGATTTCAAGGAGGTGGGAAAGAAGGCCATGTACAGAATATGTGTAAAGGTGTCCCATGCCTCTTCCCTGGAAGGGGTAAAATCGACGAGGTGGGCGGGTGTGCTTGGTCCAGGTGCTTCCCCAAAAGGCTGTTGGCGATCATTATACAAACTGCCGATTGATAAGAGGACAGCTGACCTCCAATGGAGGATCATACATGGAGCTATAGCCACCAACATGCATCTGGTACACCTGGACCCTACTGTTGGGGAGGGGTGTCCATTCTGTGCAGAGTCTGAAACTCTGGCACACCTGTTTTTACTGTGTCCCAGGTTGGTCGGGATGATTGACCTGATCACTGACTGGTTCTCAACGTTGGGAGAGGTTTTCTCTTCCCAACTGTATATATTTGGGCCAAAGTACAGGTTCAGTCAAAAGGGTGTCGTTGTGTTGCTTAATTTTGTGTTAGGGGCAGCAAAATTAGCGATATGGAAGACCCGAAAGAACAGTATTCGGGGACAAGGGTCTGTGGATGTGGTGGGAATGCTGGAGGGAATGGTGGCAGCGAGACTAAGGGTTGAGTTTGCCTATTATAAACTTGTCAACAATATTGATCTGTTTTTGAGTATATGGGGTATTCAGAGGCTGTTGTGTTTAGTTACTGTGGAGGAGGAGTTGGAGTTGTGTTTCTAATTGATGTGTAACTGTGGTTTTGTATGAGTATTTATTGTGTGGTGGGCTCCCAGACCCAATAAAGATTATCTCAAACTCTCTGTCTCTCTGTCTCTCTGTCTCTCTGTCTCTCTCTCTCTCTCTCTCTCTCTCTCTCTCTCTCTCTCTCTCTCTCTCTCTCTCTCTCTCTCTCTCTCTCTCTCTCTCTCTCTCTCTCTCTCTGTCTCTGTCTCTGTCTCTGTCTCTGTCTCTGTCTCTCTCTGTCTCTCTCTGTCTGTGTGTGTACAGAGACTACATCTGCCTCCAGACCTGTCAGAGACGGTGAGTCGTGTGAGCCGGGGAGAGCTGACAGGGACAGCCATGGTGGGCTCCTCAGGCTGTGGCTCCGGCTCCACTGGCAACAGACATCTGGACTTCTAGAACCCCCCTCACCATCATCACCGCTGGCAACAAACATCTGGACTTCTAGAACCCCCTCACCATCATCACCGCTGGCAACAAACACCTGGACTTCTAGAACCCCCTCACCATTATCACCGCTGGCAACAGACATCTGGACTTCTAGAACCCCCTCACCATTATCACCGCTGGCAACAAACACCTGGACTTCTAGAACCCCCCTCACCATCATCACCGCTGGCAACAAACATCTGGACTTCTAGAACCCCCTCACCATGATCACCGCTGGCAACAAACATCTGGACTTCTAGAACCCCACTCACCATTATCACCGCTGGCAACAAACACCTGGACTTCTAGAACCCCCTCACCATGATCACCGCTGGCAACAAACATCTGGACTTCTAGAACCCCCTCACCATGATCACCGCTGGCAACAAACACCTGGACTTCTAGAACCCCCCTCACCATCATCACCGCTGGCAACAAACATCTGGACTTCTAGAACCCCACTCACCATTATCACCGCTGGCAACAAACACCTGGACTTCTAGAACCCCCTCACCATGATCACCGCTGGCAACAAACATCTGGACTTTTAGAACCCCCTCACCATGATCACCGCTGGCAACAAACATCTGGACTTCTAGAACCCCCTCACCATTATCACCGCTGGCAACAAACATCTGGACTTCTAGAACCCCCTCATCATTATCACCGCTGGCAACAAACATCTGGACTTCTAGAACCCCCTCATCATTATCACCGCTGGCAACAAACATCTGGACTTCTAGAACCCCCCCCTCATCATTATCACCGCTGGCAACAAACATCTGGACTTCTAGAACCCCCCCCTCATCATTATCACCGCTGGCAACAAACATCTGGACTTCTAGAACCCCCCCCTCATCATTATCACCGCTGGCAACAAACATCTGGACTTCTAGAACCCCCTCACCATTATCACCGCTGGCAACAAACACCTGGACTTTTAGAACCCCCTCACCATTATCACCGCTGGCAACAAACATCTGGACTTCTAGAACCCCCTCACCATTATCACCGCTGGCAACAAACACCTGGACTTCTAGAACCCCACTCACCATTATCACCGCTGGCAACAAACACCTGGACTTCTAGAACCCCCTCACCATTATCACCGCTGGCAACAAACATCTGGACTTCTAGAACCCCCCCCTCATCATTATCACCGCTGGCAACAAACATCTGGACTTCTAGAACCCCCCCCTCATCATTATCACCGCTGGCAACAAACATCTGGACTTCTAGAACCCCCTCACCATTATCACCGCTGGCAACAAACACCTGGACTTCTAGAACCTCCTCACCATGATCACCGCTGGCAACAAACACCTGGACTTCTAGGACCCCCTCACCATGATCACCGCTGGCAACAAACATCTGGACTTCTAGAACCCCCTCACCATTATCACCGCTGGCAACAAACATCTGGACTTCTAGAACCGCACTCACCATTATCACCGCTGGCAACAAACATCTGGACTTCTAGAACCCCACTCACCATTATCACCGCTGGCAACAAACACCTGGACTTCTAGAACCCCACTCACCATTATCACCGCTGGCAACAAACATCTGGACGTCTAGAACCCCACTCACCATCATCACCGCTGGCAACAAACACCTGGACTTCTAGGACCCCCTCACCATTATCACCGCTGGCAACAAACATCTGGACTTCTAGAACCCCCTCACCATTATCACCGCTGGCAACAAACATCTGGACTTCTAGAACCCCACTCTCCATTATCACCGCTGGCAACAAACACCTGGACTTCTAGAACCCCACTCACCATTATCACCGCTGGCAACAAACACCTGGACTTCTAGAACCCCCTCACCATTATCACCGCTAGCAACAAACATCTGGACTTCTAGAACCCCCTCACCATTATCACAGCTGGCAACAAACACCTGGACTTCTAGAACCCCCTCACCATTATCACCGCTGGCAACAAACACCTGGACTTCTAGAACCCCCTCACCATTATCACCGCTGGCAACAAACATCTGGACTTCTAGAACCCCCTCACCATTATCACCGCTGGCAACAAACACCTGGACTTCTAGAACCCACTCACCATTATCACCGCTGGCAACAAACATCTGGACTTCTAGAACCCCCTCACCATTATCACCACTGGCAACAAACATCTGGACTTCTAGAACCCCCTCACCATTATCACCGCTGGCAACAAACATCTGGACTTCTAGAACCCCACTCACCATCATCGCCAAAGGCAACCAACACCTGGACCTCTGGAACCGCTAGGACTCTTTCGCCATGGCAACCCATTACCCATGGTTACTCTGCAGACTGTTACACCACTGTCACATTGTCAACCGTTTCCCTGCCAACCGTTTTCGCCCGCCAATCTTTTCCCTTCAACTGTCCAATTGGCCTAGCACCCTCCTTCCTTTACTAGCACCCTCCTTCCTTTACTAGCACCCTCCTTCCTTTACTAGCACCCTCCTTCCTTTACTAGCACCCTCCTTCCTTTACTAGCACCCTCCTTCTTTTACTAGCACCCTCCTTCCTTTACTAGCACCCTCCTTCCTTTACTAGCACCCTCCTTCCTTTACTAGCACCCTCCTTCCTTTACTAGCACCCTCCTTCCTTTACTAGCACCCTCCTTCCTCTACTAGCACCCTCCTTCCTTTACTAGCACCCTCCTTCCTTTACTAGCACCCTCCTTCCTTTACTAGCACCCTCCTTCCTTTACTAGCACCCTCCTTCCTTTACTAGCACCCTCCTTCCTCTACTAGCACCCTCCTTCCTTTACTAGCACCCTCCTTCCTTTACTAGCACCCTCCTTCCTTTACTAGCACCCTCCTTCCTTTACTAGCACCCTCCTTCCTTTACTAGCACCCTCCTTCCTTTACTAGCACCCTCCTTCCTTTACTAGGACACTTTGACATTTGATATTTTAGTAAATGCTATTGTGTAGCGCGACTGTATTGAAGTAAGGAGGCAGCGACACTCCATCCAAGTCCCTCTATGTAACTCTGTCATCTTGTTGTGACTGGGCCTGTCTCAGGGAGAGAGGAGGTGGGGGGATCATTTCAACGGGATATCTGTAATGAAACACACCTTTCTGCTATTTCACCATCCTGCTATTTCACCATCCTGCTATTTCACCATCCTGCTATTTCACTATTCAATCAAAGGCATCTTGAAAATATGTTTTTTGATAAGTTGAATAAATGTGTACAAATCCATACCTCCATGTTTCATAGCCTGTTTTCCTGGCTTATTGGGAACTTTGGACTTTTCTATCGTAACACCCATATTCTCCACAGATCTTTTCTGTCTGGCTTGTTCCCTATTAATGGTTGAGGTGAGCATTTGGATAGAGGAAGCTGATCCTAGATCTGTAGTTAGGGGCAACCAGGAGTAAATGGTTGGATGTGGGCGCAGGCTTCACAGCTCATCAGGTCTGTTATCTGGATGGGCGGCTCTGCTATGACAAGACCAAAACAACAAATGAGGTCAGATGGTGACATGGAGAAAGACTGAATATACAGCATGTAAAATAAAACATGTCACTGTGTTTCTCTTCTGCGATTGGTGTGGATGTTTTGCTTAATGAGGTGTGTGTGTGTGTGTGTGTGTGTGTGTGTGTGTGTGTGTGTGTGTGTGTGTGTGTGTGTGTGTGTGTGTGTGTGTGTGTGTGTGTGTGTGTGTGTGTGTGTGTGTGCATTTCACCCAAGCAATTCACATTTACTGGTGTAAGGTCACTAGGTCATTCTTTAAAGATCAAGCTTTGACTTCATACAAGGTGGTCAGAGATTTGTGACACAATAAATATGATGCATGGCCTCTGAAGTGTTTGGTAAAAGAGATTTTGTAGATGTGAAGTCTTTTGAAAGGCTATTGATAGTAGCAATGGAACCCGGAGGCCTTCTATTGCAAGTAGTCTAAAATATTACACTAAGCTTGTTGTTTGGGTATGTCTGTAACATGTACACATGTTGTCCCAGCTCATATTTCAGTTGACACAACCTTATTTGACTCCAGGGGAAATTGTATTGTAATGTAGAAATGGTGAGCCCTGCATTATGCATCCTAGGGGTTACGTAAATCTCCTTATGGAGGGGGGAGAGGCTGATTCGTCTGGCTCTGCCTGCATACATTTACTTTAATGCACGCAACTGTAGTTCTCTGTGTGAAGTAACTACAGTGTCTCTATCTAGGTGCCCTACTAAAGTCACATGACTGTGTTCCTGTACTGTAATCCCGGGGTGAGACTAACTACTTTAAAATGACTACAACCAAATGGAAAGTGTGTAGGAATGATCATGGACCTACATTCACACAGATTCTGGATTGTGTCCAGCTCACTAATGATCACCCAAATGAAAGCTAGACGGTCAGGCAGCATCAAACATTTAAGAAAAAGATGGATAGAGGAAGATTTTTGTGCCAATTTTGACAGCGAGTAAATATAACACATATTCACTGTGGCCCTCTGGACCTTGTGGAAGACCAAATGGGAAATACAAGGTAACACCAGGTAGGCCAGTTGAGAACAAGTTCTCATTTACAACTGCGACCTGGCCAAGATAAAGCAAAGTAGTGCGACACAAACAACAACACAGAGTTACACATGGAATAAACAAACATACAGTCAATATCAAAATAGAAAAATCTATGTGAAGTGTGTGCAAATGTAGTAAGATTAGGGAGGTAAGGCAATAAATAGGCCATAGAGGCAAAATGTAAGATGCTGTTAAAATAAGGTGGTATGAAATTTAAGGCGTTGTAAAATATATGGTATGAAATATACGGTGGTATGAAATTTAAGGCGTTGTAAAATATATGGTATGAAATTTAAGGCGTTGTAAAATATATGGTATGAAATATAAGGTGATAAATATAAGGTGATCTAAATTGCCTGGAAATCTAAGTTATTATGAAATCTAAGCTGACGTGTAATGTTACCTGGTATCTCCTATCTGGGTGGAGTTCTAATGAACACACGTTGTGTTGTCCATTTCAGGTCATCCAAACTCTTTGTTCACACAGTATCTTTCTCAAACAGGTAAAATTGTGATTCATGCATCACCTCCTTGGATCCTCCTCCCTGTCATCTTATTGGTCGAGACAGCTTTTCTTTTCTCTTTCTCACTTCAGTGTGTTCAACATGTCAACATGGTGTGCCCCAGAATCTGGACAAATACCTCCTCGTCCATCCTCTAGTCTACTACAACAAGTGTTGTTGACACGGCCCCTCTTCTGTTCCTTCTCTGTTGATAACTTTGCAGGGTAACTTTGGAGGCTCATAGGGGGTTTAATTATATGGTGCTGCTGGATATACCAGAGGCTCATAGGGGGTTTAATTATATGGTGCTGCTGGATATACAAGAGGCTCATAGGGGGTTTAATTATATGGTGCTGCAGGCTATGTAGGAGGCCCATAGTGGGTTTAATTATATGGATCTGCTGGATATGTAGGAGGCTCATAGGGGGTTAAATTATATGGTGCTGCTGGATATACCAGAGGCTCATAGGGGGTTTAATTATATGGTGCTGCTGGATATGTAGGAGGCTCATAGGGGGTTAAATTATATGGTGCTGCTGGATATGTAGGAGGCTCATAGGGGGTTTAATTATATGGTGCTGCTGGATATACAAGCGGCTCATAGGGGGTTAAATGATATGGTGCTGCTGGATATGTAGGAGGCTCATAGGGGTTAAATTATATGGTGCTGCTGGATATACCAGTCTCATAGTGGGTTAAATTATATGGTGCTGCAGGATATACCAGAGGCTCATAGTGGGTTAAATGATATGGTGCTGCTGGATATACCAGAGGCTCATAGGGGGTTAAATGATATGGTGCTGCTGGATATGTAGAAGGCTCATAGGGGGTTAAATTATATGGTGCTGCTGGATATACCAGAGGCTCATAGGGGGTTAAATTATATGGTGCTGCTGGATATACCAGAGGCTCATAGGGGGTTAAATGATATGGTGCTGCTGGATATGTAGGAGGCTCATAGGGGGTTAAATGATATGGTGCTGCTGGATATGTAGGAAGCTCATAGGGGGTTAAATTATATGGTGCTGCTGGATATACCAGAGGCTCATAGGGGGTTAAATGATATGGTGCTGCTGGATATGTAGGAGGCTCATAGGGGGTTAAATTATATGGTGCTGCTGGATATGTAGGAAGCTCATAGGGGGTTAAATTATATGGTGCTGCTGGATATACCAGAGGCTCATAGGGGGTTAAATTATATGGTGCTGCTGGATATGTAGGAGGCTCATAGGGGGTTAAATTATATGGTGCTGCTGGATATGTAGGAAGCTCATAGGGGGTTAAATTATATGGTGCTGCAGGATATACCAGAGGCTCATAGGGGGTTAAATTATATGGTGCTGCAGGATATACCAGAGGCTCATAGGGGGTTTAATTATATGGTGCTGCAGGATATACCAGAGGCTCATAGGGGGTTAAATTATATGGTGCTGCAGGATATACAGGAGGCTCATAGTGGGTTTAATGATATGGTGCTGCTGGATATGCAGGAGGCTCATAGGGGGTTAAATTAAATTGTGCTAATGGACATGCAGGAGGCTCATAGGGGGATAAATGAAATTGTGCTAATGAGAATGCATATGCTAGGTGCTCATTAATTAGATATTCATATGGTGTTCCTATATTCGATAGTGATGGGAAAACAGTGGAGTGCTTTTATCATAGGATACTGTACAGAACACGCTGCAGAGACGTCTGCCTTTCAGAGAGAGAGAGTCCTTAAGTCTGAGTGGTACTGCTCCATTGAAAGTGACTGATCCGGTTGACACCTCTGAATGGGTGAGAGTCTGCTTATGTTTGCCGTTGTGGATGTGCAGACCAACTCAACACAAACAAGCCATGATCGTTGTGTCACTGCTCAAACATAGATGGACCAAAGATGGCAGAGAAAAATGTAGATTTTATCACTTCTATCACGACAAGAATTTCGCTACTCCCGCAATAACATCTGCTAGATATGTGTATGTGGCCAATAACATCTGCTAGATATGTGTATGTGACCAATAACATCTGTTAAATATGTGTATGTGGCCAATAACATCTGTTAAATATGTGTATGTGGCCAATAACATCTGTTAAATATGTGTATGTGGCCAATAACATCTGTTAAATATGTGTATGTGATCAATAACATCTGCTAGATATGTGTATGTGGCCAATAACATCTGTTAAATATGTGTATGTGGCCAATAACATCTGTTAAATATGTGTATGTGATCAATAACATCTGCTAGATATGTGTATGTGGCCAATAACATCTGCTAAATATGTGTATGTGATCAATAACATCTGCTAGATATGTGTATGTGGCCAATAACATCTGTTAAATATGTGTATGTGACCAATAACATCTGTTAAATATGTGTATGTGGCCAATAACATCTGTTAAATATGTGTATGTGACCAATAACATCTGTTAAATATGTGTATGTGGCCAATAACATTTTATCTGACTTGGCCCTGTTTGAATGGCGACTCACGCTCTTGCATGTACCATGTGGCTGTTTATAATTTATGCTTTTTTTCTTTTTGCATGTTATTGTACCTGTATCGCTCAATCCTCATCCCTCTTGCCTGCTCTCTCTCTCGCCTGTAAATATTGATGTTCTTTCTCTGGCAATGCAGCTGCCTAAACTGTTCTGTCTCCCTCCTCACGACATCTCTGCTCCAGCCTTGTGTTGAAGAGGGACAAACGTATTGTGTTGTAATAGTTTGCATAAAGACCTGAACAATGGTTTGTTGTCTCCCCTTCCCCCTAAAACCTCTGCTATTAACATTACCTTCATTTGCTTCTATTGGTCTTCAACAAGAGTTTGTTCTGAAGCCACTGATGTGGTGTGTAATGTACAGATCTGCAGCAGGTAGCGGTTAGAGCGATAGGCCAGTAACAGAAAGGTTGTTAGTTTGAATACCTGAGCCGACAAGGTGAAAAACTGTCCATGTGCCCTTGAGCAAGGCACTTAACCCTAATTTGTTCCAGGGGCACTGTACTACTATGGCTGACCCTGTAAAACAACACATTTCACTGCACCTACCGAGTGTAAGTGACAATAAAAACAGTATTTTCTTTTCTTTAACAGTTTCTCACAGCAGGGAAATAACCCTGCAGTAACAGGAAATGTGAATAATTATGTGGATTAAAATGAATGGACATTTTTGTATGGGTTGATACATTTTACGTAAGGGTAAATCAAGTCTGACATTTTACAGTGGAAATTACAAACTTGAAAAGCCTTTTAAAACTTGAATACACAAGTTTAATTTTCTGCGACAAATAGAACACCTGCATGTCCTGTTAGTGTTAGAACAAACACAACCCAACAATAACTCAGAGGTGATACCTGACCTAGCTCTCTCCAGGTCCCCCTCCCCCTCCAGCTATTCACATCCCTCTCAACACACAGACACACACAACCCCCTGCTGTGGCAGCAAGTGAAGCAAAATAACTCATTCTGCCACACAATCTCTCCTCTGCCTCACTCTGAGTATTCCTATTTTTTCCTCCCTCTCTCCCTCTCTGTAACCCTCTTTTTTCCCCCTCCATTGTTGCAACTCTACCAAAACAAGGGGCAGTGGTGGTGAATTGAGTGACCTTTTCCATTGTTGCGTGTTGTTAAACTGTGTGTTCTGTGTGGAGCCGGTGAGGGCCGTGCATCACATAGGATCGGGCTTGGCTGTTTGGAAGACATATCAGGTTGGAACTGGCTCCACTTTGGTTTGTTTGTATGGAAATTCTCTATCAACTCATTTGTAGTTGAGTTGTACAACAAATACGCTTTGTACCATTCAAAATGGGCTGTGGTAATACGCTGTGTAGCTATTCTCACCTGGTGCATCGTATTTGATGTTGGCTAAAGAATTAATAACACGGAAAAAGCTTTCACTATATTTACTGTACAAAATAGTTTTTTTTATAGTTTTCACAAAATACATTTAGAAAGCTCCATTTTAAATCAAATTAAATTGAAATATTTAAGAGACAGTTTAGACGTTTCATCTCAGAAGCATTTCTCAGACGTAGACCCTGTATACGTGTCCACGTTCTATGTACACATATTTGAAAAACAACGCAGAACTCAAAAAAGCATGACAGACGACGCTAGAAAACGCCACCCATGGTCTTCAATTATAAATAAGACTGCTGGATTAGTCCGCAGTCACCCATGGTCTTCAATTATAAATAAGACTGCTGGATTAGTCCGCAGTCACCCATGGTCTTCAATTATAAATAAGACTGCTGGATTAGTCTGCAGTCACCCATTGTCTTCAATTATAAATAAGACTGCTGGATTAGTCCGCAGTCAAACATACTCTGGGTCACTGTAATAGAACATCACATGTTTACAAAATGATGCAACACAAGACTAATATCTTCAACAACAAAAACATTGTGTAATAGATGAAATACAAAGGCTTTGGTCTGTTTTACAATCAACAATGATTAAATCTGATATGTACTTGTAAACAACTGCCAAACACTTATGTTTCAAACTTTGTCAAGCATGTTTAATCATAATTATAGGAATGAAATATTTCTAGTTGCACAAAATGATTTGACAATAGGACACTATAATACAACTATACCTAAGAGACTAATTGTACCTGACCTAAAGAAATGTATTTTTATGATGCATGAAAATGTGTAGAAAACATTTATAGAATATTCTTGGGGGGATAAAAATGTAAATGTACTTTTATTGTAGAAATCTTTAGATTTCTAGGGAAGACATACTTACAATTCAGCATGAACAAATTGGATTATATCGAAGACACAGTCTACCATTTAGCGATTCAACTGTTTTACTCAGCTCCTCTGCATTTATAGCTCTTCACTTGGACCGTTAATCAATCCTTCCACCACAGCAGAAGTCCATGAACAAGTCTTGGACCGTTAATCAATCCATCCACCACAGCAGAAGTCCATGAACAAGTCTTGAACCTAGAATCAATCCATCCACCACAGCAGAAGTCCATGAACAAGTCTTGAATGTCCCACTGTCTTTGCAAACTGTTAGTGGTGGTTGTCTGTACAATTCAGGCCAGTACAATTCATGTGATAATGTGGTTGTCTGTGACCACAGTTAAATCCCCAGGCCTATACAGTTCATGTGATATTGCAGGAGTCCGACCCAAAAGGCTGAGGTGGGTGGATTGACTGGAGGTCCTCCTCTGCTGACGTCCATTTTGAAGGAGTATGACCAATAAATAGGTTTAATAAACACACTGAGTCTGTTCCCCACAGCTCTCCTCTCGGGTGATATGCAACAGTTTCGTATGAGTCCACAGACCGTGCAAAGTCTGGTAGAAAGTCTCGATGTAAGCAGATCAAAAAATAGTCATGGCAGAAATCTCTTGGGTTCTCCTTTACCCCAAAAACAAACATGAGACCAACATGGTTTTCTAGCAGTCCATCTATCAGTACTTGATCTGGGTTTTTCATCATAACATACACACGGCCATATACAAACACAAGAGACAGACAGAAAAAAAGAAACAATTACTTGGAAAGTGAGAAAAAAAATGAAGTTTTTGTTCCATGAAAATGTTAAACACCGGGCACTTTACAGAGGTCCACATTTTGTCTTCTTCCCATCGTTGTTCTCCCCAGTCCTCATATGTGCCAAGAGCTACAGAACAACACACTGTCCCAGTGGAAACAACCACACCCTGTAGTCCTAGGGCACTCCCAGAGTCTCTCTCTCTCCTCCACTTCTCTCCGTGTGTGTGTGAGCTCCCAGCGGAGGGCGGTGGGTGAGCGGTTACAGGGTGAAGTAGCTCTTCTCTCTATTGTAGTCTTGACCAGTACTGAGACATGTCAGGCTCGCCGCCTGGGACTTGGACAGGGACAGACACTCCAGGAGAGATGAGTCCTGAGGAGAGAGGGAAGAGAGACACATATCAGTCCAAATGGCCCAGTGTCTCTGTACTGTGTTTGCTAAAGAGAGCTTGAGTTCAGTCCAAATGGCCCAGTGTCTCTGTACTGTACTGTGTTTGCTAAAGAGAGCTTGAGTTCAGTCCAAATGGCCCAGTGTCTCTGTACTGTACTGTGTTTGCTAAAGAGAGCTTGAGTTCAGTCCAAATGGCCCAGTGTCTCTGTACTGTACTGTGTTTGCTAAAGAGAGCTTGAGTTCAGTCCAAATGGCCCAGTGTCTCTGTACTGTACTGTGTTTGGTAAAGAGAGCTTGAGTTCAGTCCAAATGGCCCAGTGTCTATGTACTGTACTGTGTTTGGTAAAGAGAGCTTGAGTTCAACATTTCTTTAGCCTGAGAAATGACCATCATGTTGAGAGATGAACCATTACGCCAAATAGGACATTGAGAGGTAAGTCCCGTAGCACATAGCATCCGAGTTGATGAATGCTTTACTACAGAGCGCACAGCCATAGAGGATAGGTCATTAGAAAGCTTAAAGGTACAATGCAGTAATTTTTATCTCAATATCAAATCATTTTCTGTGTAACAATTAAGTACTTTACTGTGATTGTTTTCAATTACAATGTTCAAAAATAAACAAAAATAGCAATTTCTCAAGCAATCATTTATCTAGGACTGTCTGGGATTGAAAACTAGCTGTTATTGGCAAAGAGGTTTGGAACTGTCTTTCTTATTGGTCTATTAATTAATTGACCACCTGGTGATGTCACCAGGCCAAAACTCCATCCCACCAAAACAGGCTGAAATTTCAGGCCGTCTTTTCAAGCAGTTCTTACACGAAAAGGACATTGTCATAATTTTCCCAATTTCACAGTTTTATACCAACATAGTGTGGAAATATATATAAAACACAGTAAATCACATTTTTGACTGCACTGGGCCTTTAAGCACAGAGGACTAAGCCTTTGAGTATTCAGCGATAAGAAGTTTAGCACACAGAACAGTAGCTTTATGAATCACATTGTTTAACACTTCAGGATATCAGTAATAAGTTAGCTAGATTGATTGAGGCCTCGCAGAGAGTACAACAGAAATTAATCAAATGAATTAGCGATTTAGCTTAGAGGAAATGTGTCAATGGTCCATTAACCCCTCATGACTATGACCAGTATATATGGCCCTCCACAGCAACGTAATGGGTTGGAACTAAAACCTCCGTCTAGCGTGGTTCAAATGACATTATGCCGTTGAGCTGGAATGGAATGGGGTGCGTTCATGCACTAAGATTAGAATGTCAGGCGAGAGAAAATGGTGTGTAACGTAGAGGTACAGTATGTGTCTGTAGTCTGATCAAAGAGAAAAAAGAAAATGGCGGATTATGGGGAAATGTAGAGCATGAATTAAGAAAGAGAATGTGTGTATGGCTATGCAGCCTCCCCTATTTAAAGGTTCGGTGGCAGATGGTTAGTTAGCTAAGAGACTAAACGTGATTTGTTCATTTTCGCTAATGGCCAAACGTGTTTCGGAAACAATGGACTTTCTGCCTACCTGTTGAGGTGGTACCAGAAGTGATCATTGATTGGCTGTTCATATGTGCCTGCATATGAGGGGGCGTATATGTGTCGTAGCTCCGCCCATTCACAGACGGACTGGTAGGCAGCATGCAGGAATAGGTCTGGCTGGGCTATAGATAGGGAGAGAATAACGTTTATATATTAGCTTAGCCAACTATATACCCTCTTCAGCTCAGCAGTCAGTACTTACAGCAATGCCCAGCTAGGGATGCAGGCTGTTATATTCCTTTAGGCATTTAGAAATGTTTCTGACTACAGTTTGATTTCTCCTCAAGCTGTTTTTAGGATTAGAAGAGAACAGAATCATTATACCTACGAAGGTTGATTACAACTAGCTTGGCGATAATGGTATTTGGCTTTTGAAATACAATTGTAACTGTAGTATTTGCACATTTCAGACGAGAGCACAACCTAGACATTTGTTGACACAGTTAACGCAGACAGAACAGGGTCAGGGTTAGTTAGTACCTGGTTGTCGACTTACTTGCATAGGCAGGTTGTTGGCCATGGTGAAGCTGGGCATGGGAGGAAGGGCGCTGTACGTGTTGGTGAGGGCCATGTCAGGTCTGCCCAACATAGACCCAGATGTGAAGGACACTGAGGAAGAAGGGGAGAAATGTTTGGTTCAAATGGGTTACGGTTCACACATTCAGTGATGGCAGATAGGGAGCATAGTGTGAGTAAAGCCACGCCCTCCTTGACAGGTAGCTCAGGGGGTTTCGTTTTTCACTGCTTACATGCATGATTAACCAATGAACCATTGAAAGTAGCCTATATCAGCAAAAATTATTTAATCAACTGTCATTTGAAGCATATGATGAGTTATTATTCAACTCAACTTTATATCAAAGAAAAATATCCCTTATACCTATGTTAGTCTATAATTAAGCTGTCTGACTTTGAAATGAGTGGTGGGCCTACTGAAATCTTCCTAATGTTGACCAGTGTCCCACTGTAGATGGATGGATGTTCTATGAGTGTGGTGCTTACCCGGTGTGGTGGGCTGAGGCATGGGCTGATAGACGCTGCTGCTGAAGCTGCTGCTGATGGGGATGTGACTGGAGGAGTTGCTGGCCTGACGACGCTGGTTCCGGAGCTTCTCCTCCCGCCTCCACTTCGCTCTTCTGTTTGAGAACCACACCTGCACAACAGGTCAATCATACATTAGTCGCGTATGTAGGCTCTTCATGGATTCTTGTGTGTCTTTTTCAGACCAAGCAGCAAAATGTTAATGGAATGCAGTGCAATGCATATTTCAAAATGTGTCCGCTCACCTGTATTCTTGCTTCAGGCAGATCTATTTTAGCTGCCAGTCTTTCCCTCGCGAAAACGTCAGGATAATGAGTCCTTTCAAATTCTGCAATACGATATGAAAACGTATCTTTAGTATAGGCTATGAACATATTGTTGTAATTGAATTATGTGTAAGCTACTGAGGTGAATGTTGCTATTCGTTCAATTAGACGTTACATTAAAATATGAATATCTTGTAAATTCAAGTTCACCTTTTTCCAGTGCTTCAATCTGCTCTTGTGTGAACGACGTGCGGTTCCTCTGGAGTTTTCTCTTTAGCTGGAGTCGCATCTGCGTCTCGTCAGAATCCTCCCCATTCGAACTGATGGAGTTTGTGTTCTCTCCAGCACCGTCCTGTGGCTGGCAGCCATCTGTAAATAAATCAATAAACAAATAGGAATTGGCCTGCCTACTACATCTCCAAAAGCATGCGTTAATATATTGTTTATTTAATTTTATAGTTATAGCAAAAAATAACATGTCGTCCTCGCAATAGCCCATAGGGAATTCATGTATACGGTTCTGTAATATTTATATATGTTCCCGTTAAAAGCAACCTATTAGAAGAATAAGGAAAAGCTGTCATTGTAGGCCTAGTTGGCATAACACCGACTGAGGACGGACATTGAATGATGACGGATGAATGATCTAGCTAACATATTGATCTCTGCTTGTTTTCAGACACATCAATAGCCATACAAGACCGAGTAGTTATTTGTCAAATATTGTGGGAAAAAGACCATTGCTCAGCAATGCTGCGTGAACTTAGATCCTTTATCACCTCTCAACAATGGCACATGTGCTCAAAGGGTTAAGAGAAATGTGACTAGATGTGGCGAACTCCTTTCAGGCCCAAACTCTCTCCCCCTTTTAGGAGCGTTGCGATGCCTCAATGGCCGTCC
The DNA here is from genome assembly GCF_045679555.1 of Salvelinus alpinus. Taxonomy (NCBI): domain Eukaryota; kingdom Metazoa; phylum Chordata; class Actinopteri; order Salmoniformes; family Salmonidae; genus Salvelinus; species Salvelinus alpinus. Next base: position 17,556,041 of record NC_092090.1, read on the forward strand.
CCATATGGGCTTTCGTATAGCCATTGAGGTGACCACCAACACTTGAATAGAAGGAGGTGCTTTTCACAATGAAACAATGCCGTTCGGGGTAAGGGAAACCATTAAACTCTGTGCACACAGCGAGAGGTGGCTACAGCGAACTCTTCGTGGGCAGAATATCACCAGAGGAAAATGGAGCAGCTCAATCGGACGAGCCGACAAAAAGGATTCTCTCTGTGCTTTGGTGAACTATTGTGTGCACGAGGATCCCGGTCAACAGAGCTTTGAGTTCAGTGTGTTAACCCTTATCCACTAGCATCATTAATCACGTCCCCCGGCCAGCTAAACGCCAGTCAAAATGTCTATCTTAAATTGGAAACAAATGAGTGAGGAGAGAGCATGCAACCCCCTGTACAAGCTGAATAGGGCCTATCTATTCACGGCTCCTGGTTGTCCGTGGTAGGCCTATATGGGCTTCTGTTCTGGGACCAGGCATATTGACTAATGCCTGTCTTGGTTTTGCACATCATTATCCCTTCGAGAAGTTAATATGAAATGAAGAAATGAAGGGCTGCTTTTGGAGAATGTCGGGTTTTATGTGTGTAACGCTATTTGACCAGTCGTTTCGTGAGGTGCACCTGCATACAGATAATGTTCTGAGTTTACCAATTTAGCTTTGGGTAGTCTCGGACATGACAGTACTTACATTGGAGTCACGACAGGCTACTTTTCTCTAACATATCCATAGGCCTATTTAAACAAATGTATAGGATCGAATGTTTTCCACTAGTTTGGGTCCCAGTCTTTGTAGCTATCATTCCACTCTTTCCACTCCAGTCATGCTAAACATCTTTGGCATACGACACGGAGCACAAGGAGTGGAATGTTACCAAAACAGACTGGGACCCAGGCTAGTTGCCCCCTGGGAGATTACATAAAACATTTGTTGTAATATTATTTGCATAACAACAGTTTAAATACGCACAAAATTACCATGACATTGCATGTTATGTAAGCAAATTCACCATAAGGCACCTGTCATATTTTAGGTTTAGGCCGATAACAATGTGGTAGCCTAGACTAAATAGCCCATGAATTAGACATACTACCACAGACATCTAGCAAGTGCTAAATTATAGCACATAATGATAATTGCCTGGATTTGTTTTCGGTTGACATGAATGTGTTAATAGGATTATGACTATTAAAATGTATCTTTTTAAAATGTCTTAATCGTTTTGAAATAAATTAACTTTTTTCTTAATGTAGCCTGTGTCCGTCCACTCAGCGCTTTGTTTTTCTTCTCGAAGGATAATCCACAAAAAGGAGTGAATGTGCGGCCCATGATCCCTCCGCCAGACCCACTGACGCTAGGTTTGGGATTTGTTTTCTTTTAAAAAAGCGCTGGGAAATAAACTCATTCTTTGGTATCACTGTGTCTCGGGCAGTGGGGCGGAAAAAGAGCCGAAAGAGATAGCGGCCCCTTTCAGTCAACAGAGACTGGATCAAAAACACTTAAGAAACCGATTAAACTGAAAGAGAAAGTGAGTGGTCTAAATTCTACAGACGGGATTTAGTACCATATCAGACCGAAATGAGAGAAAGAGAAGAAATAATGAATTGCCACAGAGTTTTATTCAGATAGACTCTCTAGATAGAGTTGTCACCTTTCAAGCCCTGTCAGACTCCTTGTAACCATTATTTTAGCCACTGTTGCGTAGCTGTTGTTTGACAGGGACCATATTTGTTCTCCTCAGAGACCCTTGCCGTATGGCTTAGACCTTATGGATCTCCTGAAATTAACTCCTGGAAACAATTCCCAATTCAATTGGAGGTAAATGCCCATGTCACTTCATTTTCAATCGAAGAAACTGAAAAGCAATATTGCATTAAGGGCCTAAAAAGATTGCATTCAAAGCCTTATAAAAATGTATTATTATTATTAGGCCTATTGTCAGTATTGTTATTATTAGGCCTATTGTTATTATTAATAATAATATTGTTAATAATATTGCTATTATTAATAGCTTACTATTATTAGTATCAATAACGACATTAAATCAAACAGAGTGTAAACATAGTGAATAACTATGTCTAGTTCTGGCAGTAAGCCAATAGTTTATTGTACATTATAAAAAATAAAAAATAAAATAAACATGAAAAAAGATAGGTTAGGACCACATAAGACTAAATCAAAAGGCCTTTATGTTCAAAGCAAATTAAATTCTGTGCAGAAACATATCTTGATGCTTATCGAATTATAACACTGTTTCTCTTACCCAGCCCAGCCCAGGTGCAATGACTTTATTTTCTTTCAGGCTCTGTATTTCACAAGGGTCTATTAGAGCACACAAAAAGAACTAGAACATAAGCATGTATTTTTGTAACGTTCATGTTTTCCTGGCTAATCGCTCCGCCTGTCATCCCGTGTCCAGTGGTCTCCTGTGGAACATTTCTCCATCAGTCTCCCTCAACTAGACTCACCTCACCATAACGAGAGACGAAGCTCTCTCTAATGAGCAATTACACATAGCGGGCCCGTTCCCATAACCAATCCTTGCGTGTGAAGGAAAACATTCCTTTGTACTGATATGCCGCACACGGATCCTCAGGCTTTTTTTCCCTGCCAGGAGAGGAGGGAAATGCGGGTTGTTGGATGGACACCTCCGCTGAAAGGCCAGGCCTCTGTCACGCACATCCCCATCGGAGACAGTGTGGGCATTGAGACTGCTGATTAATTGGCCGTTCACTAATCGACTACTCTATGATTAATTGGGAATTTTGTCCACCAAAGGCATCAAAGCATGTTGACAATACCTGCTTGATATGCTGACCAATCATAAACGACATCCAATCATCCTAAATGATTGATGTGTTATAAGCAAATGCCCAAAACTCACTGAAAACTATGGCTTGGGCTCCCAAGTGGCGCAGCGGTCTAAGGTACTGCATCTCAGTGCTAGAGGCGTCACTACAGACACCCTGGTTCGAATCGAGGATGTATCACAACCGGCCGTGATTGGGAGTCCCATAGGGAGGCGCACAATTGGCACAGCGTCGTCCGGGTTTGGCCGGTGTAGGCTGTCACTGTAAATAAGAATTTGTTTTTCACTTACTTGCCTAGTTAAATAAATGTTAAATACAAATAATAATAATAATTTAAGATGTTTATTGCGTAACATATTTGTAATGGTGACTTAGCTTAAGGTTTACCTACAAAGTTACACTACTCACTAATCAGTTACGTCATACTCGTCTAGCCAGAACCCATGCGTAAAGTGAACGTCTAGTCATGTATGAAAGAAGCGAAGATATACTGTGGACCAGGGTATAGGCCTAACATTTGCAATATAGCATTACATCCCTGATGACCCTTAGGTCATTAAAACAATTTGGTTTATAAAAACCCTAATACTCCTTCTTCCAAAAGTCAAACGGAATGCATTGACAAATAATGGATTAGTCTTTAGGCCTACATTCGGATAATGGTGAGATAATTATATGATTTCACGAATACCGCAAGTGTAATTATATCTATAGGTTTCTTCATTGTCAAATTATTAGTGACTGAGGTTCACCTTGGTTGGGCTGGCCTGGCACTGAAGTTCCGGGGTACCAGCCGGGCCGTGTCCCCCAAGTTCCTGTCTGACCGTTGAGCATTCTCAGCTTGTCATACATGCCATCTGCGCCCATCTGTTGCTTCTCGCTAGCCAGGTTGCGGAGGACTCTGTTTATCGACGACACCTGAAAGACAAACAAAACGGAACGGTTTGATTAGCGCCAGCCATGATTGAAAAATGCGCGCCACCGCCGGTATAGTGTGTAGGCATGCGAGCACTGTGAGCGTGCAAACCTTAATGTCTATGGTGCACACATATACACATGCACGCACGCGCGCGCACACATACGTCACATCCTGACAAGTGAGCTGGGAGTAAAGATGTAAACAGAGCATTTCCAAATAATATTTGAGAAAATACATTTTAATAACTAGCCAAACATTGAAAATATGCCTGTTATAAACATCAACAATTGTCAATTGTATTTTACATATAGGCCCTATGTGGTGCAAAATTAGCTAATAACGAATCAAATATAAATAATGAAATGTATGAATGTCTCTACAAGTTAACTAACCATTTGTTGGAAATCCGTAATGCATGTCTTTCACATATAACGCAGTCATGATCTCGTGACTAAATGGTTGGCTGATAATCATGCATGCTTTCCGTCTCTGAGAAATCATTTCAGGTGGTAAAAAAATCATGCTCATAACTTACACTCACTGCACTTACACTGGGTATATTGTCGTTGGTGCAGACCCCCTCCGACAACAGTCTGTCGCGGATCTCCCAGGCGAAAATAGACGGGCACTCCCGCTTGTACTGCGCTATCTTCCCCACCACCTCTGGAGTGGCTACCCTCGGCTTGCTGCCTCCGATCGCTCTCGGTCTTATGGAGCCAGTCTCATAGTATCTGCCAAGGATCTTACTCACGCACCCGTTGGACACCTGGATAGAAAACAATAGACACAATTCACATACATTATTTAAGACTAGTTGCGAAATTTTGAAGATTACGTCAAACAATGATAAGCTTACGTTTTCATTTTCCAGCACTTGGACTTTTGAGTCATCATGGGTCTATAAACAAAAAAATATGCCTTAAATGGTATAGGATAACAGTGTGCACTTTCTAAAATGCAACTATTCTTAGGGGGGAAAGTGGTGGCCTACTTACGATATGTTACCCTTAATGTTATTCGAATAGGATATAGATTATAATGAGAAGCAATTAGGCTTTGTCTGGCCTTCTTACAGCCAACAATTGTCGAAAAACGTTTTTAAATAAATAAAAAGGCTACAGTAAGGAAAACTAAAAGTTCCACCATGCATCATCTTCTTATATTTAAAATCCCATTGTTTAGTTTTATTTTGTTGTAGCTTAAAAAAAAAAAAAAGTAAACACTGAAAGCTAGGGTTTCCTGCACCAGACCGAAAGAATGCCCTGGTCACCTGCAGAATCCTGGAGATGTCGCACGGCCGCGCGCCACTATGAGCAAGTTCGACGATTTTCTGCCTGGTGGTGTCCGGTAGCGGTCTACCATTAACAAACACACCGCCCAGCTGGTTCACACCGCTGTGACCTGAACAGAGACAAAGGGGAGCCCAATTATAGGCTACGGTTGCAATGTAACAACAAGGTTATGATCACAACAATATGTTCTATAACAAAATAGCAGTGAGTCAGGTAATGCTTTTCCTTTCAGATGGCTAGCTTTCAGAGCAAAGGTGAAACATAAACGTTGAAGGGAGGAATTAACAAAACGCTACATTTAGAATGAAGGAAATGCAGATAGTCTAATAGTACAATTATCCCCAAAATGAATATCTAATAGTTATTTATTGTTCCATTGTTATCAGCACTCTAGACAATGGTCACTGTAATGCAATAGCCTTGAATCAACACATGCACGGCAAGTGTCAACAGCATCCAATGATCTGGACCAAAACATCCCCATCCAACTGAGATTAAATCAGCTATTCAAAGGTGAAATCAGCAATTTAAAGGTGAAATCGGCTATTCAAAGGTGAAATCAGCTATTTAAAGGTGAAATCGGCTATCCAAAGGTGAATTCAGTCATACGCGAGTTGTCCAACATTATTTCGCCAAGTGAGCAAGCCAACCCCAAATTCAGCGTCTTTAAATCCCCAAACATAGAAATTAAATCCCCCAATCCTCCTCACCGCTATTCCAGTGTGCTATTACGCACAAGCACACCAATGTACCCTCAACACAAACACGCCAATGTACCTTCAACACAAGCACACCAAAACACCACCCAATTAGGTAGCCTCAAATATAACAAACCTCAATAAATGTTATCCAAATATAAGTATTTTTAAAACACTTAATTAAGAGGTAGGTTGTAGTCGATAAGGAGGTTGATTAAAGCATGGAAAGAGTCAGCAAACCTGAAGCCAAATGGGACGGATGCCTCCCCGGAGTGTCTTACTGTGCTCCAGATCTCCGCTGCCTTCTCTTGCGCTGCCGCCTGCTACATTGACTCCGGGAGCAGAGGCTCCTTAGCAATAAATAAGCTCCAAATATAGAAGAGGGGGGAAATGTGATGAGGCTGGCTGACATTTGTCTTTAAAATAAAGCTAGCTGCACGTCAAGTTTGAGCTTAATTTCTGGAAATAGGCGGAAGTCGCCTCGGATCATGCATGGGAAGGCTAATTGAAAAGATCAGTTGGAGCACTTGTGGCAGGCATGTCACTTTATGACACAGCTCTGCTTTTGAAAAACGCATCGTCACGACAAATAGTAGCACGATAAAACGACCCTTTCTGTCTGGATTTGGATATCACTCAGACAAAATTGGACGCTACTCGTTTACCCTTCGAGGGAAGCTTCGTTTTAAGGTGACCAGGGGCGACGCGCGGGCACAACAACGAGGGCGCGCTTGGATTCTCAACATATTAAATCTGACATCTCGGTTTTTTTCTCTTGTTTGTATTTGGCAACAAATCCTCCCAGCCACTACAATCCTGTTGTGTGCAATCAGTGGGCGATCTGCTTGGGAATACGTTGTATGTGCGCTATAAATGGGAACAATACGCATTACGCACGTTTTGTGCCAATTAAAAGCCATGTTTTGAGTGAAAATAAATCTGTTTAACATAATTAAACACTGCTCTTAGGCCACTATGTGCAATGATCCTTATCCAACGTGGACTTGATTAATAGCAAATCCACTATCATCCCTCTGGCTCTTTGGTAATTCCAGGATTAAGTGGAATTAATAGACGTCTTACTCTCAAATGAACCTGTCCGCGCTAAGCAGCGGTTCGCTGTGGGTTTACATGGTTGCACCGTCACCTCAACACATTTATAACCATCATATACATCCACAGGATCGATAAAGCCGTCAGATAAGGATATCACATACAATTTCAACTCTCCAAAGGTTAAGTCTTAATCATGTGCCCAATTCCCCACGGCGAGCAGCGTCGATCTCGCCCGCTGGCGCTGATTATGCGCCTTGTATTCTATTACTAGTCGACTAATAGGAAAACATATGGTGTCAATTTGGACGCTCCCCTCCATATACACCCAGGAGTTGTTAGCACAAAAGCCACCGAGGCCGCGGCGACCTTTAAACAACACATAGAACCGGGCCCAATGATATCTCCTCGGCCATTCGCACCAGAAATCACAAGCCAAGCCAGGGGAGCATCCCATTAACATCAATTTGGGGCAAAGCAGGAGCAGAGGGGGCTGTACATAGCTTTAACGACGCCTCGTTTAAAACATCATCTCAATAAAGGAGAACTGGCAAGCAAACATCATCTGTGAGTAAGCCATTTGTCAGCGCATAGAACACTGGGTAATGCCAAGGTGGCCTATATGACGCATAATGGGCTTCCCATATTGTTCAAAAATAATATCCAATAGACTATGTATTTAGACGTTTAAAAAACTATGATACAAATTAAATAGTCTTCAATGAAATATTCCTGTATCAATTGTCCTATTTAATCTGACCTACATTCAAGCCTTTTGTTCTGCATGTTGTCATTTTCCCTTATAGTGAACAATATCATATTCCCTACTTGCATTGCAAATATAACCTAGGCCTACAACAAGGTAACAATATGCCCTACACGTGATCTAGCTATAGGTACATTGAATTCAGACAGATTAAAATGTGACTACATAGGCAGGTGTTACAGCACATGCACGTCATCAAGGTGAGGAGAATAGCAGAGAGGAAATCATTCCACACACCTTCATCACAGATGTCATAGACCTCTAGTCCAGCAGCAAGACAAGAGAGAAAATAACGTTACTTTTCATCCTTTATGGTTTAGTTCATTTCCCCAGTCAGCAACTCATATGGACCATTATGATAAACAATCCAGACAAGTAATAACACACTACAGACTAGGAAGCAATAGAGGCCAACACACAGTCACCTTTCCTTTATGGCGCCCATGCAAGACAATATCATGTTTTATCATGTTGTTGTTTTTTTGCAGTGAGTTTAGGCCAATATGTACAGTTCTACTCTGTTGTTATGGTAATGTGGGAATCTACATTCTAACTCCGGCACTGTTCATGAGGAGACTAGTCTACATTAGACATGATCAATATTCGTCCTTCTTTGCCTTCCCATTCTCCGCCCCAGCTAATAGTGTACGCAGCCTGGCAGTCAGCTCTAAAGCTAATGCAGACGGCTGTGCAATTATTTAATACCAACTCAAGCGGAAAGAAAATTCTCCCCCTTCAACCCAACCCCCTCTACTCTCTCTCTCTCTCTCTCTCTCTCTCTCTCTCTCTCTCTCTCTCTCTCTCTCTCTCTCTCTCTCTCTCTCTCTCTCTCTCTCTCTCTCTCTCTCTCTCTCTCTCTCTCTCTCTCTCTCTCTCTCTCTCTCTCTCTCTCTGTGTGCACATAGCAGAAAACTAAAACAATCTGTGGAGATTAATGGAGGATATATAATTAGACTATAACTGTCAATGTTCAATAACTCTGCGGTCTGGAAGGGGCCATATAACATGCATTACATATAAACACAAGGATACGGCTAAATTAACAACATCAAGAGCGACACAGAATTTTAAATATTGAAGCTAAAAACAAATCATAAACTGTGGGGGAAAAAAGTCAAAATAAAGCTTATATGCTAAGGAGTATGTTAAGGGTAAGTTATGTTAAGGGGACCATAAAGACAGAAGGGTAGTTGCGGTTAGTATCAAAGTTTAAAAACAACAATATGCAAATCCACTTACTGTTCTGCATCATCGAGGCTACGCCAGACTCCCACGTGGCTTGGCTGTGGTATTCTATGCGTCATAAGGAAATAACAATGATAACAATGTTAGTATCAGCATAATTACAATGTAATGGCTATTCAAAGTTAAGAATTACAATTCACAAATGTTCTCTCTTTTTTTTTATATATTTCTTTTTTTCTCTCTTTTAGTTACTTCGAATTCCAAGGCGATTAGGGCGGATACTTTGGTGCAATACAATCATAATGTTGCTCTGTAATTATAAATTCCACATAGCCATAATCCATGTGAATTGGCACATCCCCATTGTATATATATTTTAGCATTAAACTTGCCTGGAAACAGAGTTGACTGTCGGCTTAAAACAATTTAGCCAATCTTAATGTCTCCCTAGGACAAAGCAAAACAGTATATTAGTACAGCCCTAGCGAAGACTGTGTGTTACATTTTACAAGTAAAGACTACTAAAAATTATTATTGAATTAGAATTGTAATTAATAAATAGGTTACTGTCGATTTGGCGTGTTATTCATATGAGAGCATTTATATTTCTGTATTTTTGTATTTATTTTGTGCAGCCTGAAGTTCGAAGAAACGGGCACTTTAATGGGCCTAATTGAAGATGGTAAAATAAATAAATTAGGCCTAATTGAAGAAGGTAAAATAAATAAATTAGGCCTAATTGAAGAAGGTAAAATAAATAAATGATGTCGAGTTGCGATGGTTGCTATTCGTTGGCAAAAGCATCGCTATTCGTTGGCACGTGCGTGGTTTATTGATCACCTGTTTCTGATTCCTTGACATGTTTTTTTTGTTCTACTTGATGGCTTATAAAAAGGCCTAAACATAAAGCAACGGCCACAGAGGCTGTTTCTAGTTCTACACAAATCTAGACCCTCTCGCCCAATGTGTACAGTGACACACGCTGTCTACCTCGCCTCAATGCTCTGCAAAAGTACAAACCAGGAGGGGGTAGAGGCCGCATACAAAGCCTGCCGGAGTCCCAACAATGCACCCCTTTCTACCACCATACCCAAACCCGGGGCCGCACAACTCGGCCTCCACAACTAGCAACACATCTTCCCACTAAACGTACCAACAACTCCAGAATACAAAGTAACGAAGGCATCCCCCCTCCGGGACCATACACACAACACCTTCTCACTGGCACAGCGGATGACCGTGACCTCGGGTCCCCGTAGCCCAATGTGGGATTTGTTTGTTACGTTTTGGGAAATGGAAAAGTAATTTCTTGTTCTAAATATCTGGAGGTAATGGTGTAGCTGGTGACGGTTGTTAGGCGGTTGTAAAAAGATACAACAGCTCAGTGGGGAGCTCAATCAGAAAAGACAAACGCAATAAAGAACCTATTCAAGTGGACTGTTAAAAAGGGGCCGGTGAAGGAATAGTCTGAAGTTTAATTTTGTCTCCTTACGCAAAAACAACCCTGTTGTGGGCATGTGTGTACTGCACCCGAACCTAGGATTTGGAAACATGAATTGGGTTGAGAAGTGAGACTTACAAATACCTACTTTCTGGAGAAAGTAGCCTATTGCAAAAACAACGTGTTTCCAAAGCCATTTTGTAATTTATCAGAACACTGTTAACAGTAACAATTGTTGTGTTGCAAACGGAGGAATACTTTTTGTTGAGGAAATTTACCCGATATGTTTTCACGTCAGTCCTGTTCTTAGAAGTAGGCTGTCTGAAAAGACCAAAAGTCTTGAAAACAATGCATTTTATTTTTACAATGCAAATGCACTCAACTCACTCGTTTAGATTCCTCCACATTCATTCCAATATTTTAACTACGTAAAAGTACAAACCCACCAATGCAAAATAAATCTCTCAACAATACACACAACAGCCCCGGAAGTGGCGAATGGTAAAATAATCCTCAATTCCTCTCTGCCTTAAAAACAATATTTCTGTTAAATATTTGGAGAACTGCGATTCAGCAGTATAGACATCATCTGCCTAGTTAATCATTTACTTAGTGTCGAAAACTCTGCGGTTGTTGCTGAGGTTAACAACGGTCTAATCTGAATTTATTTTCCTTTAGTAGTACCTAATCCGTAACAACAATCAACAACAATCGTCTTAATTAAACATGCTTATTCAGGCAGCTGGATCCTGAGTTCACAACATTCACATGCAGAAAAACATTACGATCTCAAACAATGGCTCGGTAGGAAGTTGTGAGCACTATGCATTTACATGCACTAAGCATCTTAGTGTTATCTTTAATGTAATACTGGGTTATTAGCCCGTTTTTGTAAGGGGTAGTATGCCTATGTTAATTTAACGACACAAATGAAACCATAACATTTATGATTAGGCTATTAGTGAAATATAGGCCTAACTTTCAGCTACTTTCGTTTGACAGTTTTATTTATTTAGAATCAGTGAACGTGACGTTATCTTCAAAATGTTTGAGTTGTGCAGATATACTTTATATGTTGATAAAAACATAAATATGACAATATTATAATAGGCTATGTATTTAGCCATTTAGTATGAATGCTTTGATTTATTGTATTCTAATTCTAAAACGTTTTGAAGTATTTTAGTAACTTGCAGGCACGCTTAAATACCTGTAGTGATAATTGTAACTATTTCTGCACAATACTTCACTTGCTTAGAAGAAAAGTAACATTTGAGGTATATTTTCTTTGGTACGCAAACAAGAGAAATAAATAGGCCCACCGTGTACTTGGAGCATTTCAGAGAAGGCGCTTGGGTGACTCCGCTGTCTATGAATCAAACTGACACCATTCCTCAACGGGTCATTGCTCCCCATTCTCCACGATGATCACTGTCTCGGCCTAACGTGACTTTTTACTCTTTGCTGTCATAAATAAGCATTAAGCTATCCGTAAACACCAACACAACCGATCATTAAAGAGCACATCAGATAAACAGGAAAGCCAGCCCGAATGCCGCTTCAAATCGCACTCTACAACTTCAGAGTAGGAGTAGAATATAAGCAGCCTAGTAGGGGCTACACTTACTACACAAACTCCAACCTATAGCCTAGCGATACTAGTCTGCAGCCTGGGAGATGCATATGGCGCAATAATAATAATATATTCGTTTTCAATTATTGATTGTTCTGCATTAAATCTAACCTATTTTAAGTTATGTATGTTTGCAGGGTTGCAGACTGGGTTGAAATGCACAGACAATCTTTTACTGGGAAGATATCCACTCTCACCTTTTTGAGGCATCCTGCGCCGCTGTCAAAAGTCCTTGTCAAATAGTTCTCCGTGCCACAGAAAGAGAACAAATGCAGGGCCGTCTATTGTGGTGGTTTTTCAGTAAGAGGAAACAATAGTTTTCCAGTGATCTTCAGCGGAGACGGAAGGGATATCCCTGCGAAGGAGACAGAGATTGACAGTGAACTCAGATGTCAGGACCGCGGAGTGAGCGAGAATGTGCGCTCGTGTGAGTGAGCGAGATAGCGAATGAGAGAGTGGGGCAGAGAAGGAGAGAGGGAGAAGGGGAGGGAGGGAAAGAATTGGAGAAGAAGAGGGGGTTGGAGGCTAAGAGAGAACACACCTATGCTGATTGGTGATGGTACAAGTGTATTACTGTATGTGTTTCTGGTCTGCTGTGCTCTGTGCGTTGCCTCGACCTCTGTCATCATCGGCCCCCAAGGAAACACTTCCCCCTCCACCAAAGCGGGAAATGGGGCCGAGCGAGAGAGAAGAGAGACCCGTCTCCCCAACCCACTAATCAGCAGACACATGCAAATACCCCTCTTTCTCTCTCTCACACACTCTCTCTCCCTCTCTCTCGCTCTCTTTCCCTCGCTATCTGAATATTGCCTGCCCTACTATGCAAAGAAACTGGATTGCCTCGGAGATCCCCATTGGATAGAAAGCAAAGGCCTGGTGAGTCTCTGCTGAGGCCGGGTTGGTTCCGTGGTGGTGGGAATCTCAAGCATGTTTTACAGCTAAACCTGAGTGCACGACGCGGGGGAAACGGAGGATGTGGACGCATTTTAAAGCAGTCAGCTCCATGAATGGAACATTCTGTCCACGGAGCTGATTTCAAATCGTTCTTACCTTGTCGAGCGTAGGCTGTGCCTATTTCCGTGGGAAATTTGCCTACAGATAAATGTTTTCTTCTGTTTTAGGCGTATTGCTATCGTGTAGCCTCTATTATTTTCCGTACAAATTTTTCCAATGCAATCTTGGAACAAACTTCATATTTACTTTGGGTCTGCATGAAAACAAATCGTTTCTGAGTTTCTGTCAACAGCTCTGCATGGCTGTTTGCAACGGTTGTGAAGTGTCTCCCTGGAGTGCATAGTGAGTTGGCCCTTGGTGAGCAGGGCCACTACTAATGACAAATGAGCTGAGGAGGGCTCCCCATTGACAGCTGTGGCTTTTAAAGGGGAAACTGTTTACTTTGTGTATTAAGTACACTTGTAAATTACCACTAATGTCGCCTACTCGCTGAAAACAAACGCAAACTTTCCCCACGTGCCTTTGTTGACTGTTTGGTATCACCTTCTAACTGCTCAGCCTGTCATGGTCATTGTAAACACACCGACACACACACGGTTCCCCGCCATGCGTAAAGGGCCCCTGCTTTTAGGCAAGCTCTGCTGCTTGTTATGGACGCATTTGCAAGGCAAGGTGACGTCACTCCTATGACCTGACGACAAATAACACGCGTAAATAAAGTGAAGCAAATGACTGGTCAGCAATGACCACACGCTCCCTAACTGCACCGGTTTAATTATCGGCCATTACGACACACCTCAGCGCATTCGAAAGCAACCCCTCCGAGCCCGTATTGAAGCTTACACTCGTAGCTTGCGAAGCACCAGTCTCAGTGCTGGGAGTCCCCGTCGCTTATTCCAAAGGACCAGGGCCGGTGGAGGAGGGGATGCGAGCTGTTTGGATGTGTGGAGCCAACCCATAGCAAAATTGGGGTACAAAAAAGGGGGAGATGGAGAGACGGAGGAGGAGAGGGGGATGGGATGGGTCTCTTTTTTGGAGAGTGCAGAGCATGAAATGAAGTAATGGAGGGAGGCCTACACTTGACTTCCTTTGACGTGAAAAAGTCAGAGCTCATCAATAAACTACCTCGGAGGTGAAAGAGGGCTCCCTGACAACCATCACATTCCTAACTACGGGTTCAATGAGGAGACAAACGACGCTGCCTGAAGGGAGGGGGGGGGGGGGGGGGGGGCTGAATGGGGCCCTCAGTGGGCGCGCGAGATAATGAGCCGCGAGGACCAGCACAAACTGTCACCCAGAGTCCTGCGGTGAGGAACAAGAACAACACTTCGGCCAGAACTTTCTCCCCAAACAAGCTGTAAACTAACCCACCATTTTGTCCCATTTCTCCTCCACTGTGTTTAGTCACTGAAGCTGGTGGCCTATTCGACTAGATTTTTTTTTTTTGTTTCTGTGTTTGACTTTGTTTTGGGGTCGTGTGTTTGTGTTTGTGTGTTTGTACATGAAGATTAGTCCTGATGGTCTAATGAGTATCTTGTTCAGGGAAACTTTATTCTGATAATAGAGGAATTGGCAGCTTATGACAAACCTAAAAGTGCGTGTGCAGCTAGTAAGGTGAGCAGAACAGTTTTATACTACAGCCACATGCATGACATGTCAGCACACATGTTTACATACATCGTTGTTGCAAGAAATGACATTGTGGAAACTGCAGAATGCAAAAACAATCTACTATATTGGTCAGATTCTCCAGATTCGCCAAACTTTGCACCTGATACTTTTAGAATAGAGTGAATATGTTGTACTTACAGCAGGTGCACACTTTGTGCCAGTGCAAACACTTAGAACCCAAATGCATGACAACATTGTTAACCCTATTTAATTGCAATATTTGTTTTGATTTAATGAATGCACCAAAATCCCGCACACACAATCGTGATTCGTGTTGTTGAAAGTGTAACCTAATGTTTGTTTTTCAGCGAATCATAAAAAATAAAAAATAAACTATCAAATGTTTTAACCGACTATGAATTATGTTGGTATATGCATTTAAATACGATTAAGCTAATCTAACTTTCAAAAGTGAATAACATCAAATTTATGCTAATTTATAGGCAAAATATAGGCCTCTACGAAGGACACTGCTAGTAGTGACATTTATATGTAACCACACCACATTGTAATTCTAATTTAATAGCCATCCCCTTGTAAGCAGTCTGCAGCTGACGAAAATTCACTACTAACCCGCTTCAGTGAAAGACAGAGTCCCTGATGAGTGTGTCGAGTTGTTTTCTCTGCAGACAATAGCCTATACGTCCAATAGATTATTGATTTATTTGTGAAAGTAAATCCGCTCCGAGTGCTATATGCGTTGTCTCCATTCTTCTACTCACGAAACGTTTCGTTTTTCTTGACTCACTTGAAGTTCCAGATCAAATAGAGCAATAAATAATCATTCCTTTTGAACGATCATGTGCTCGTTGAAGTGCAAATATATATATTTCTCTGTTTAAGGGGAAGCTTCTTCGGGGTAAGTGTGAAAATGTAGTAAAACGAGTAACTGTATACAGACTAGCAATTAGCCCAATTCGGATTAGCAGCAATGCCTAAGGACCTGAAAAGAAATCCTAATCTGCTCGCTATTTTCCCCTGAGGCAAAGTGGTCTTTGAGGCCCCTCTAAAAACTTTGGAGAAAAAAAATCATAGGAGGGAGGAGGGGTGAACACGGCTGACGTCATGCGAGAGAGAGAGAGAGAGAGAGAGAGAGAGAGAGAGAGAGCGAGAGAAGGAGGTCTATTAGAAAACATCAACAAAGCGGAGAGGGGCGCGCTGGCCTCCATTGATTTATCGAGATTTGAGGGACATGGGGACCGTTGAGCCATTGGGACCGGCAGAGAGAGCTTTATCATCTCAATACTTCTCTAATTGTAGAGCAGGCAGGCGGACGAGTCTTCCATGAGAGGGAGGGAGCTGTCATCATTCAGCGAGTCCACATTCTCTGTGATTTTGCAGGACACTGACCCTTCCCTCTGTAGGCCTATTACAGTAGAAAGTCTGAGCCAAGCAGACAAAATTGCATGAGCGTAGAATAAATGGAAAATTAATGCATTTGCCAATTGTTTCATATTTTTTCGAAAGTTAATAACTATCCTTTGTGGTTAAAATACATTTGATTAGAAAAATATACTAATAGGGATATTCATTAATATATGAATTATTTTCTAGTTACTGCCCAATGACATTAAAATATAGCCTACATTGGCATTAACATTTGCACTGAATTACTCCAATATTATTGGAGATAACATTATTTAGATTAGGCTATATATTGTTATAACATATTTAGCCTATCTATAATAATGTGGTGTTGTTACAATAATAATTATTATTATTTGTGTTAAGATTATTTAACATCATTGTATGTTTTATTTCACAGAAAATTCGACAAAACGAAATGTCTTCAAAGACACTCCACCAAATGAGATTTTAAAACGCATTATAAAAGAGCTTTTGCAAGTTAACAAACGAATTTGGCCTACACACCATTCGGTTTTAAACCAACAACCATTTTACTAACTCCAGCCTACTTCGGGTTTCTGCATGGCTCAAAGATATTCAGAAATGTACTTTTTGTGACATATTGTGCGGTGGAGCTCGTGCCGTCGGGAATGCAGCTGTCTTTTACTGTCAGGGCATCACTCTACCTCTTCCCACGTCACACTAACCAGCTGAATTCTGCAAACAAATACAATACATTTTAGGATCAACCTAAAGTTTGTTGTTGAATAATGGTTTGCTTTCATCCCAAAACAATTATCTTCTAAGCTGAGGGAACTGAAATGGACATTACAGGCTCTGGGCTGCAAGGGAAATAATGTCAACACGACATACAGTAAGCCTATATATGTGTGCGTAAAAAGCATTTTATAGGCATTTCGCTGGACCCGCGATAACGTCTGCGTATGGGACCAATAAACTTTGATATAAAATAGATTTTGCTCTATTAATATAATATGACAATTTCTTAAAGCGACTTGGGAATTATTGTTTTAGTGAAAATACCCACCGTAGGCCTAAAGATGCTCAAAATGTACCCTTTCTCTGCGTAAAGTTAGTTATAGACTTCAACTCATCACTTCAACTTGTTTAACAAACGTTCACTGAGTGAGGCATTTAAGTGAAAAGTCCTACAAGGTGAATTCGTAATCTCAGTTGTCTAATTTAGCTCCTTGATTGACGTGTGGCAGGGAATGTGGCGTGAGGACGCTAGAAGGCTGGAGTGTGGATGGACGGTGAAGCCCTCTCCTGGCAGAAGACGGTCTGCTCGGAGGTGATGGTGTCACAGCGCTTCTCGGTGGCCTGGCAGCTGGAGAAACGCGGTCACCAATAACAACTAACACGACAAGTTGACCTTGGTGCGCAGGGCTCGGTACTCCACTTATTAACGACAAGCTCGAACGAAATGGACCGTTGATCACACTGTAATTGCATGTTATAAAATGCACAGGAGGCCTTTAAATAACTTGGGTTGAAGACGAGAACATGTCTGATATTTTGAAAATCCTATTTCAGTTAACGATCTAAAGCTTAGGCTACCACATTTTCAATCAACGGTGAACAATTTTAAAGCTACATTATCGTTTTATTTGCCTTAATTATTCTATAAAAGTTCAATTAAAATTGGGTAACTTTCAAATAACTTACTTGAGCTAAAAGTAAGCATATAACGTAGACTATAACGTAGACTCGTGATAACGTAGACTCATGATAATCATATAACGTAGTCTCATGATAATCAGGCTAAAATGTGTGTAGGTTTGGTAGGCTATTTGGTTATTCAAGAAATATGCACAATTACCATTTGGATGGTTTATATCACTCATACTAAACTGTTGGAATTACAAAGCGTCAAGCGCAGTGTAAATAATAGAACATGTCAATATCGATGTTCAGCTCCGTGCGCGTTAAAGCTTATAACAAGACTTGTGTAAGCGCGTCTTACTTTCTACCTCAGTGAAGATCGCTAATTACACGCTACCCGAGTCATCAACTCCTGCGCTACGATACTAGCAAAAGCGCAGTCGCATGACCCATCAAAAGACCACGCACAACAATGTTTACACTACCTCCAGTTAAACTATCTAGACTTAAACTCAGCCTTCTGTACAGCCACACGGATCCATCAAACACCTTCATAAACATCAGATTCATTCTAAAGTTTGTAAACTTGGCGGCAACAAAAAAGCAGACCACTGATGTTACCATCCCGGGTGCGTACAGTATAGATAGAATACACAGCCAACGAAATGCTTTTAGATATTTTGACAATCCGAAGCGAAGAAAGAACTCCGATGTGCCAAGCACTCAAAACATGGAGTACGGTGATAAGTAATCCGATTGAAATGTGAGATGTATAAATCACCTGATGTAGGTTGTAGAGGGCGCAGACCTCTGACCGATATCCTGCTGATACCAGCACTCGCTCCTTCACCCTCCAAATTGTCACTGGAACAAATCAAGATAAAGTTATGGGTCCAGATAACATTCGGATCCGCCGCGGAGTTGAAATGTCAATGAGAGTGAAAAAAGAGTCGCCTCGCTTACCACCAACTTTCTCTTGGCATCAGCCTCAACTTGGCAGTGATTGGCTAGAGCGACGTTCCGACGTCACCTTCCGAGGCATGGAATGGGGGAAGTTCTATATGGAGCACATGCACCCGCCACAATTCCATCAACACACCATCTTTATTGTCTTTAACTTTGACTGAAAGAAAGGGTCGATTTTCTTTATTTTAAATCTCTTTGCAACTTGATTAGATGTTATATTGGATGGACACGGAACATCAGGCTATGTAAAAAGTTTCAGAAAATTATTTGATAGGTTAAAACGGGAACATATGTGCAACATAGAAGTAGGCTAATTAAGAATGTGGACTTTTATATTTACTAGTGCACCATTTACTAATGGACACATTAAGTAATTTATGGGCAAATGGAATCCCATAGGCCTGTATAGCCTATGGCGTCGCAGCTTTCATGGATCAGATGACCATATGCCTATGACGGCATCAACTTCTCTCTGTTACACGCTCTTATTACACATACACGTAACACAACAAATCTACATCTAAATCCAATGTAGTAGCAGTGGTTTATTAAAATTATTATAAGGCCGTACTTGCTAAAAGCTGACTTGCAGTACACCGCACAAAGGCCTACAAGTAAACAAAAACAAGTTCGCATGGAGCTGAAGGACTGTTGGTGATCTAGGAGTTGAAGCATGTTGAATTGCACTGAGGGCGGAGGAAGTATCGATGGTATTATGGAGGAGGGTCATGCATTAAATTACATGATTATGTGTTGGAAAATCATGTCCCGCTGAAGTGGAAATATTTCCCCTTTTTAAATAAATATTGAAAGTATTGATATTTCACTAACATGGTTAATGTGTAAAATCCATATATTATTTTATCAGCACAGTAACCAGCAGCATACCACCCTGCATACCACTGCTGACTTGCTTCTGAAGCTAAGCAGGGTTTTTATTTTTATTTATTTTTTATTTTACCGTTATTTTACCAGGTAAGTTGACTGAGAACACGTTCTCATTTGCAGCAACGACCTGGGGAATAGTTACAGGGGAGAGGAGGGGGATGAATGAGCCAATTATAAACTGGGGATTATTAGGTGACCAAGATGGTTTGAGGGCCAGATTGGGAATTTAGCCAGGACACCGGGGTTAACACCCCTACTCTTACGATAAGTGCCATGGGATCTTTAATGACCTCAGAGAGTCAGGTTGGTCCTGGATGGGAGACCAGATGCTGTTGGAAGTGGTGTTGGAGGGCCAGTAAGAGGCACTCTTTCCTCTGGTCTAAAAAATATCAAATAGTGATTGGGGACACTGCCCTGTGTAGGGTGCCGTCTTTCGGATGGGACGTTAAACCGGTGTCCTGACTCTCTGAGGTCATTAATGATCCCATGGCACGTATCGTAGGGGTGTTAACCCCGGTGTCCTGGCTAAATTCCCAATCTGGCCCTCAAACCATCACGGTCACCTAATAAACCCCAGTTTACAATTTACATCCCCCTCCTCTCCCCTGTAACTATTCCCCAGGTCGTTGCTGTACATGAGAACGTGTTCTCAGTCAACTTACCTGGTAAAATAACGGATACATTTTTATAAAGTAACCTACTTATTGTTCTGCAGGTTCAGGACTTAGTGAAGGTATCTCCTCTGTCCTGCCTTGACGTTCGGAGAAGAGGCTATAAAATAACATTTATTGTTGTACAAGTTCAGGACTTAGTGAAGGTGTCTCCTCTGTCCTGCCTTGACGTTCGGAGAAGGGGCTATAAAATAACATTTCGGAATTGTTTGTGAAGAGCAATGTATATATAGCAACCTGAAAATGATGACTTTCCCTTTTACATTAGTCGTTTTATAAAGTGATCCTAAAACGTTTTTTCTTCTTCTTTATGTGCACATGTTGATACGTTTACAGTCTTCACTGGCAGAGGCGCGGAGTTAATGTATTATTGGTCCATAACCCGTAATATGCCCCCAGTTTCCCCCTTCAGAAAGCCAGGCTAAAAGCCTGCAGACACATGTCACAACCTCTGTCGTTTGTGTCAATTTGAACAGGAGGTCGGAGAGTAAATGGACAACAGCACTGCCACGCGTCTCTCAGGAAGAGGCCGGGGCGGCGCAGGTACGGGGCGGTCAGGACTACCTGTGTTTGGACCTTTATTTGGAGTAACCACCATTAAGAGGTCGCGAAACCGTGCAACGCATCAGGGTTCTTGACATCCGTGCTGGAAACCGCACGGCTTGGCCCCGCTTATCAGGCTGTCAATAAAACGAGACGGGAGGCTGTGGCTAGACCAGGTGCTCCCGATCCCTGCCCACACGGCCCCGCTCTCCAGAAGCTGATCAGGCGTGAACGCAAATCTGTCCAGCCGGTCTTCCCTCTACCACGGTCACCCCGCTTCCTAATGCATACAGTACAACAGCACACACAGACAGCCACACCAGCCGCGCTCTCTCTCTCTCTCTCTCTCTCTCTCTCTCTCTCTCTCTCTCTCTCTCTCTCTCTCTCTCTCTCTCTCTCTCTCTCTCTCTCTCTCTCTCTCTCTCTCTCTCTAGCTCATAGGAAAGGTTGATATGGCCCAACATTTTTTTTATTGTGGATATTTTATTATTAATAAGCCTAATTTGATGTAAGAATTGTCTGCAAAAAAATATTTCAGGCAGCAAATACTTTTAGAAAAGATGTGTGTTGTTACAGTGTAAATACTGTAAAGTTATAGTACATTATTAATGGGGCAATAAAAGCGACAAAAACAATAGCATCATAACAGTAGCAACAATAATAACCTAATTATTACAATGTAGTAAAAGGTCTATTTACATTATTTTATATAGGCCTAATATTTGTACTTTTGATTGAGAATAGCGAAGAGACAGAAATGCAAGGAATTCGATGGAGAGTTTGGGTCCAATTGAAACACGAGCTATCCAGGGAATGACAATCTCTTGTTCGCTCAGACTGATAAAATGTAAAACAAATCCCGTAATGTTCAGCCTCCCCTCTCCAGCCATGCAGAACATTATGCTGCTAAATACGCTTCACGAGCCGCCTGTTTACTGCCGCCGTTGCACACAGAGATAAAGGTCCTAACGAAAAGCGGAGAGATCACAGGGAGAAAGTTGAAGACTTCTGAATGGAGGAGGATTTTCACGTCTTGGTTTGGATTGATTGCAATGGCAGCAAGGTACGTCTGAACACCAACGAGATGGTGTGGAGCGTTCACATTTGTTGTGTGTGTTCTCTATTGTGACATGATAGTATTGAAGTTATTTGTATGGTTTATTATGTTTATTGAATAGATAGCTAAACGAACAACAACTAACAAGCCAGTAAAACGAGATGAACGGCGCGTCATGAGAGTGCTCAGCTCATGCTGCTGAAGGGAACGGGAAGCGACATGTTATTCATTGTGACATCATATACATGCTTTAAGTTCAACGACGTTTTCAGAACTCGGAATGAATAAGAGATCAATTAGGTAATCTATAGCCTGTCACATCACGTCTTCCACCTCAGTTAGGCGACACCATTAGGCCACACCATTACGACTTAATATGCCCAAAATGCAATCCGTATGAATGTATTCGCATTGTGCATGTATAAGCCTACATAGGCCTATTAAGAAAACTGTTCACACGAATTAGTTAATTAATGTGACCCATATGTGTAATCAATCCCCTGTTCCCCTCTCATCTCTATTCCCCCTCTTTCCCTCTCCACTGCTCATCTCTACCCCCCCCCCCCTCTCTCCCTCTCCACTGCTCCTCTCTACCCCCCCTCTCTCCCTCTCCACTGCTCCTCTCTACCCCTCCCCTCTCTCCCTCTCCACTGCTCCTCTCTACCCCCCCTCTCTCCCTCTCCACTGCTCCTCTCTACCCCTCCCCTCTCTCCCTCTCCACTGCTCCTCTCTGTCCCCCTCTCTCCCTCTCCACTGCTCCTCTCTACCCCCCCCCCTCTCCCTCTCCACTGCTCCTCTCGACCCCCGCTCTCCATCTCCACTGCTTCTCTCTATTCCCCCTCTCTCCCTCTCCACTGCTCCTCTCTGTCCCCCCTCTCTCCCTCTCCACTGCTCCTCTCTATCCCCCCTCTCTCCCTCTCCACTGCTCCTCTCGACCCCTGCTCTCCCTCTCCACTGCTTCTCTCTATTCCCCTCTCTCCCTCTCCACTGCCCCCCTCTCTCCCTCTCCACTGCTCCTCTCTATTCCCCCTCTCTCCCTATCCACTGCCTCTCTCTATTCTCCCTCTCCACTGCTCCTCTCTATTCTCCCTCTCTCCCTCTCCACGGCTCCTCTCTATTCTCCCTCTCCCCCTCTCCACTGCTCCTCTCTATTCCCCCTCTCTCCCTCTCCACTGCTCCTCTCTGTCCCCCCTCTCTCCCTCTCCACCATCTCTTTCTCTCTATCTCCCCATCTCTCTCTCCTTCTCTCCCCCCTCTCTCTCTCTCTCTCCTCCCTCTCTCTCTATCCTGTGTGAAATGTTTTAATAAGCCTCAGTCTCTGTGTGGAGGGTTAGATTTGTTTTCTCCCAGCTCCCTGGCCCTGGATCGAGCCATTATCCGAATTCCCCCGGGGTGATTGGATGCATTTTGTCCGGAGTAGACAGCCACGTCCTGGATGTTAGGAATTCACTTTGGCTCAACGTGACAAGGCTGACTTCGATCTACAATTGCATCTGAAAGCGCAGCTAGCTGAAAAATCCTCCGCCATTAAGCGCTGCTCTTCCCTATATAACAAGAGCCTCCATTTGCACACAAATGCTCACACCTCACATCTCTGCTATATACAAATGAAAGGCCCACGTCTGTACAGTGGACGCTGTAATTGTGGTGGCGCTATCGGTCAGTCAGTCTAGTCTTTCACAGAGTCGAGAGGGAAAGTACTAACGAGGGGATTTGCTCTAAATCTCTGACCCTTGAAATTAGATTAAAGATTGACAGTGGCTTGAATTTTTTTTTTAACTCGAGATTGACACCTGCCAAGCAGGCTCTCCCGTGATTGATTCTGATGCCTGATGCTGGCAACAATAATGCTGTGGCTCGTGAGGGGCTGAGCAGGCGCACTTCTCACTCACTAGCCAGGAGTGGCTGAAGTCAGTGTCCGTGTCGCACTGTGAGCTGACAGGGGAAATGGGAGCTAACGAGGTTGTCAGATGTCCTGACAAGACAAATGAGAGCTCGTCACACCCTGCACTTTAATAACGTTTAATGGAACCGTATTGCACCGTTCAAAATACAAACGTGTTTGGGCGCCGGAAACCCACAACGCAGCAGTTAATTACGCACGGCAAAATACTGTATATTACACGTCTGTTAATAAAATGATGTTGGCCTGGATTCAGCGCCACAAAGGAGGCCCTTATCCAACATACATATGTTTAAATAATGTATCTATATGTTCCAGCCCCAATGTTCACCTTGTGTTATTTAAGAGACTTTCCGTTATTTCAATAAATATGAATCGAAGGCCTTGTCATAAAACAACAACCTGCAGTGGGTGATCCAAGGACCAACATCAGGGTTTCTCACAGAGCAGCTGAGGATGCAGACATTGATGTTATATATAGACATATAGACTATTCTAGACGAATAGAGAGTAAGTAGCGAGACTGATGGGGCTCCACCTCCCTTCATGCGTTAAATGGCGCATCCATACTGCTTATTTTCTCACGGAATGCTTAGAGCTCCTTCATGGCACATGTCTGTGTAGCTGAGAGGATGCCCTGAAGACCATAGTCTTGGTGGAGATGTATTGGCTGTCTCATCATCTGAGGACGTGGCATCTACCCCTCTGTATCCCCCTGCAGTGTGAACGGTCCCCAACCTCTCACCTAAACGCCCTAGTTTCCCCCATATTCATAGTTTGAGCACAAGACTGAATGGAACATGAAAGGTATGAACACATGTTCTTCAAATTTGAAGGTTTTGTTAATTTCGTAGAAAACGTTCAATATCGACGTATTTATCGGACTTCCCCTTGCCTTGCCACCTCCCCTTGCACGTTGCATTGTATAACAGAAATTCCCGTTGGATACACTGACGTAGACACAGAAGCACACGCATGGACACATGTATCCTCAAATACACACCCGTGCATACCCCGACAATTAGACAACAAACACACAGTTAGACCTACTTGTAAACTGGTGTGTGTCGGAGTGGGAGGATTGCAATTACGGCAGATGTAGTTTAACTCTAATCTAGCGCAGTATCTTGATTTACAGTGGCTCAGTTCTGCTCTGGAGGAGCGGGCGAAACGAGGGGGTGGGGGGTAAAAATAGACATACTTTCAGTAATGAAATCACCTGCCCTTTGGTTCCTCTCACAGCCAGCACCTTCCTGCCTACCCGTGTCACTGCAGGGCAAGCAGCAAACCACAGCACCTGTCGCACAGGAGAATTAGCCTGGATATGGATCCGACTGGACGCTTCGCAGGACGCAGTCAGAGGAAGGTAATTACACTTGCAGTGTGTTGGTACCTCAGGGACTAAATAAGGCCAAGATCACCCACAAGCGTTCGTGCGTGCGTGCTTGTGTGCGTGTGTGCGTGCAGTTAAGAACGTTGGGCCAGTAACCGAAAGGTCGCTGGTTCGAATCAAAGCCAACTAGGTGAAAAATCTGTCCATATGCCCTTGAACAAGGCACTTAACCCTAATTACTCCTGTAAGTCGCTCTAGATAAGAGTGTCTTCTAAATGATTCAAATTAAAAAATATATATATATATATTAAAAAAAGAAAGGTATTTTTTTGTATACAAATGTAGGATCTTCGTTTGATTACCCTGTTGCTGTATTTGAGGTTTAAAAAGGCTCCTGAAGTTTGTAATTTCTAAATACGAAACGTGTATTAACCCCTTCAAAATTACCATTAATTATAATCCACATAATAATTCACTTTTCTGCTGTAGCAAACAGGCTCAAATTAAGTTCCTACATCTGTATGGCGCCAGGGCCTCTTGAAGACAGAGCAGGAGAGTGAATGGGCAAGAAGGAGAGAGATAGAGAGAGAGATGGAGAGAGAGAGAGAGAGAGAGAGAGAGAGAGAGAGAGAGAGAGAGAGAGGGAGAGAGAGAGAGAGAGAGAGAGAGAGAGAGAGAGAGAGAGAGCGCGTTTAGGGACCATCAGTAAACAATTAATGAAACATGGCAAAACAGAGCCTTCACAGAAATGTGCGCATTTTAAAAATGAAACGCGTGTATGGCGTAGGTCATTAAGCTTTGCGCTAAGTAGTCTACTGTAGCTCCGGGCTAACCGGGAGACGGAACATAGAACACCGAAAGTGACAAACTCAACGCGGGTCTCGGTGATATGTTTAAATGGCTACAAACAACAGTGGATCCACACAGAAAACTGGGCGATGTAAAACACAGCACACTAAATCAGGCAATAACGACGAAAAACCGTCTGGAAATTGGACTCAGAGTCAAGAAAACATTACTTCCTCTCCCTCTCTCAGTCTGCATGACACATTTTATCCTGGAGTAAATATTCTGACGATAATTGAACTGAATTTGATTTGTAAATTCCTCATTTCTGAATATGAAAGTGCGACGAGGACAGCAGAAATAGTTCTGCCCGTGCGCCATCCTATAATGACTTTGACCATTGGCAAGATACTATGCATAATGTGTGGAATTTTAACTTGCTAATATGCTATTTTCTAGAATAGACTGTAACACCATGCATTATTGATGTGGCTTTTTCACAAATCACAAATGTGCGGTGAGACTTATAGGATGGATACTGGAGAGCTGGGCCTGTCGAAGTTCATTGCATGAAAACACCATATATATATTATTCTATAGAATAAATGGGCCTATGAACCAATCTCATAACCTTTCAATATTTCATATGAATTTGATTATTTTAAATAACTTCGATGTAAAAAAAATTATAATCGAATTATTAAAGAAGTCGTTGAGAAATAAGGGAAGAAAGCTATAGCCTTTTAAGACATTTTACAAGTCCTTTAACCCGTGCGGTTAGTTATATGTTGGTGGTGTTCCCCTTTCCTCTACTTAATGGGAAAAACATCTGACCTATTTCAGGTCAGCTGGTCATTATCGATTTTATGCAACTCTCTTATTGTTGTATTAGTACAGCTTTATGCATAGGCCTATGTTTGCCCGCAGCAAAGCAGTAACTTTTATTTGACAACCTGTACATACAATCCTTTATACTCCTTTC
Source organism: Salvelinus alpinus (assembly GCF_045679555.1). Classification (NCBI taxonomy): domain Eukaryota; kingdom Metazoa; phylum Chordata; class Actinopteri; order Salmoniformes; family Salmonidae; genus Salvelinus; species Salvelinus alpinus. The sequence goes on from NC_092090.1 coordinate 17,582,557, forward strand.
AAATCTATAAGAAGCTATAAGAATCAGAAATGAGTGCTAATCCGACGCGTAATTACAAGCAACTTTCAGCGCTCTGCTTTGATATCAACGGGTAGGTTGCACGAGCAGCAGAGCAAAGCCAAGGCAGCGGCAGATAAAGTCCTCCAGACGCTTATTTGTGTTTGAACCGCATCTGGTAATAGGCTTGTCTTAGATCTGTCTCCTTAATCAGGGTTTTAATTAAAGGTGGTTCAAGGCCGCGGAGAACATGAAAAGCCGTAATTAATACTAGCCTACACCAGACCCCAGAACAGATGCAACCGTCCTTCTTCTGAGAGAAAATCCCATGGAAATCATGTACAAAAGTTTGTGTGCAGGCTGGGCTGTAGAGGTTAATCCGTCGTCTTGAGAATAGGAGCACATTTCCCATTCGGCGCGGGGAGTCGCGGCGGTCGGGAATTCAGTTCCCTGTCATGCATGTTTTCATATTTCTTTGACATCTATTGATTTGAGGACAGCTGTACGGCTTTGTCGCAGGAGAGAGCCCCGGTCACAATGCATTAGCGTGACGCGTGAGCACAAGCCCAACATCTGAGGAGCCAAACAGGCTCAGGGAACGCCTGACAAGCGGCACTTACAACATGATCATTATGGAAAACCCACACGTTTTATTGGGCGTAATGAATGACTCGTCTTAATCAATGTAAATCTGTTGGAAACACGAGGTTGTGTTACTTTATAACTTCCTAAAAGCGTTAGCATTTATTAACAGGAACTAGCCTATCTCTTTTTGACCTAATGAGATAGGTCTATCATAAAATATGAATGTACATTTAAAAACTCAGGTATTCGTTAATACATGAAAATCTATCTTAATGCATTAGTCTATAATACAATTGCATGACTCACAGTACATACTTGTATAAACTTTATAATGTTATAATTTGCCAGCCAATTCAATTAACCTCCAGCTGTAGGCCTATATCGTCTAAGTGTATGTCTATAACATCATTTGGAGAAAATTATTGTTAAAATGCTAAGAATTATTTTAATGCAAATATATTGGGTAATTTAAATCCTGACACACACACACACACACACACACACACACACACACACACACACACACACACACACACACACACACACACACACACACACACACACACACACACACACACACACACACACAGTGAGTAATATTCCTAAACACAGATTTTATGGGCTTAAACCATGGAGCGTTCTCTGTGTGTGTAATTGGCCACGTGCTCGGATGCCCTGGGTTCAGCCTTGGCATCAGTTTAGTATCGTGGAGGGAAACAAATTTTCCAAATAATTTCAATTAAAGAAAGAATTGTGTTGATTAAGGGTACTGGGTCTCGTTTGCTGCTCCAACGGTGATGACTAAAAACTTGCATTTTCATAAAAAAAAGTTAAAAATATTTCTGAACCAGGCCTACTTCACCAGGTTACACCTATATAGCACAGTGCTGCTGATGATGATCAACAGTCTTATTCATCATCATCATCATCATCATCATCATCATCATCGTCATCGTCATCTTCATCACCGTCTTCATCATCACCATTATCAACATGATTACCATCTTCATCATCACCATTATCAACATCATCACCATCTTCATCATCCCCATTATCAATATCATGCACATTTAATTTATGCGAATCACATGGGATTTTGTTTAGGCTGGGGATTTACCAATCCCCCTAATAATACAGGAGAATGGTGTTTAAAAAGTTTACATCGTAGGCTGGCCACATCTCAGATTGTTCTGGTCAGAGGAACAGATGGACCAATCCCCCGCACATTGTCCTCCTGTCTGCCCACTCCGACTCCTAGTAAAGTACTGCGTTCAGTGGCATTTCAGCGTATCCGACCCCGACGCCCCGTTGTTGCGTTTTTAACAAATCACCTCCTCACTCTTCCCCTTCACAATGAATCAAGATTTACAAAACGGGAGATCTCCTCCCTTGGCAGGGAAAAGTCCATTCCGGGCTTTGAGGCGGTGATTTACGCGCAGGCTAGCCCTCGCCTTTCCCCACCCCTTGACGGCTGCTCCGGGGCATCCACTGAGACCACCACTCCGGGGGCGAGGCCGGGGCTCCATGGAATCCGCGGCTGTAATTTCTTACTCGGCTGCAGACTATGGAGAGTCACGCCACGCTGGAGATGTTGCAGTGCGCTTCCCAAAAGCCATGGAAGTTGGACACACACACACGCACACAACACACACACACACACACACACACACACACACACACACACACACACACACACACACACACACACACACACACACACACACACACACACACACACACACACACACACACACACACACACACACACACACAACAACAATGATATGAATCCCCCTGGCCTCAGACTAACGTTTGGCCTAGTTTGTTCCTCCTGAGAGTTCCATGTCCTCCTCCCCCGGGAGACCCTCCCCTCCCTCTATACATATGTAAAGGAGACAAATTAAAAGGGCTGAAGAAAAGGTGCAGAGCTAGTAAATCTTAAACAGACAATTGCCACCACTTGTGATTCCTTAATGCAGCTCAAATATGCTAGTTTACCAATGTGGTCTCCGGTCAACGCTGTTAGAATTTATGTGTAATAACTCCCACTACTGTTTAGTAAACTGCACAGTTAAACCACGTATTGCGATCCCACCAGTACAGCTGAAAGGTAGGCCTACTAAATGTGCTCAAAGCACTGTTAACTCTCTCACAATCTGATCAATTATAGCGGCACTGATCCCAGTACAGTAACATAACTCAATAACGTGGCGTCTTTTTCTCCAGACGTGGCTTTTAGTATAGTAAAAGTATAATAATTGTAACTTTACGCATGCCTTCCATGAAAAAGTGCAGGCAAGAAAAGACAGTAAATATTGTTATTTGAGAACTAAGGTGATCTCACGAACTGTTAGATTCTTAATAATTAAATATGATCATTGTTTATTGGAGATGATATGCAGTCGGCCTGGGAAGGCAGACTAGTTGGACACTGCACCGTGCAGAAGAAACTCAGCCCTGTGATTTGACCTTCCCCTTAGTTCTGCTTGTGGAGCGTGGCT